>NW_026517376.1:0-189711 GCF_026319265.1 Colletotrichum chrysophilum | reverse complement strand
CAGTGAGCGCTCAGTGATCGCTGGTGAGCGCTCAGTAACTCTAGCTGAGCGCTCAGCGGCCCACATCGTCTGCTCAGTCTTATCTTATCGTCACGTGATTTGCACCATAGTTCTTCCGTTTCCGAGCGAGTCCCTGTTGTTTCCGTGATCCTGCAATACAAATGTCCTGTCCTAGCCGCTCGATGCCCAAGTGGGTCGGTTAACTGTTATCCTGCATAACGGGTCGTAACAAATAACTACTCACTTGGTTTTACTGTTACATAAAACTGCTCAGGTTGCCCGTCAATCTGGTGTCCCTTTTCTCCGGTTGGCGATTGGAAATAAACTACTAATAATTTCACTGTTCCAAGCTGAAAGTACTTGAAAACAGCTTTATTTAAGTAACTTGAGTAGACAAGTACTGAATCCAGTCCGAAGTTTCGTCCACCCTGACCGAGGTTTACCGAGATTTACCAAGATTTACCGAGATTTACCGAGAGTTGAAAATTACCCCAATTTCCTGCAGGGTGCATCTATGTAGATACCTTATGTCTCGGGGCGCCATCTCGTTACCCCGCAACCCCCAAGTTGCCCATTTCTCCTCCTGATTGCGTCTGATCTCACTCCTGACATCAACAACTTGAAGCAACTCAAAACCGCTCACAACCCAACCTCCTACCTCCGCAACACTCGGCTTGGGCCATGGCGTTTGCGGCCCCCGTCAGCAGAGACGGGTTCTCTTTCGTAGGCGACTCCTTTTCCGTTTCTGCGAGCGGCCATGTTCACCGGCGGAGCACGCTACCAGAACTCAAGGCGCACTTCAAAGCAATCGGGAGTGGCAAAGATCAACCGGGCCACTGGTACGAAGCCCAACTTCTTCACTATGGCCTTGCCCCCTCCAAGGTGAAGGGTACGGCCAAAATGCGTCTTATGGAAGCTGTTGCTGCTGGGAAAATGACAGTCCCAGCTTCGCTGACTGCTCTGGAAAAGGACATGAAGAAGGAGTGGACCAAGGCGAATAAAGCTACCATGGTTGCAACATCCAAGCCATCTGGGACAAGAGCCGCAGGTGGAACTAAGAGGAAGGCGACTGATGTGCAAGTCGTTGCCACCGGTGGAACATCTGTCAGTGTTTCAGTTACCGTGAACCACGGAGCGGATGTGCATGCCGCGAAGAAACCGAAGGCCACTCCAAGAACCACGTCTACGAAACAGGGTGCAACAAAGACGACCAAGTCTGCCACGCCAAAGGCCAACGGGCCGAAAACCAGTGCATCACGAACAAGCATGCGTGATTCTTCTCCTACGTCGCTTGGCCAAAGTCGACAAACAAACGCTCGACTTGCGACGTCGACGTCATCTCCAGTCCCTCGGAAGCAATACGCACGCCGAGGAAATCCTAATTTCGGAGGTCGAATCAAGGATGAACCTGACTTTGAGGACGAGTACAACAGCAGCTCATTCGACTGCACTCCAACTGGTGCTGCCTCCTCTTCCACTGGTTCATCTCGCCCAAGGCAGACTGCTCGCCGCGGTAACCCTAGCTTTGGTGGCAGAATCAAGCGCGAACCTGTGGTCAAGGACGAATTTAACGAAATACCTGCTCCCGTTAGTCTTCTGCCCCTCGGTCTGATCAATGGTCGCTACGAGGTTGTGTATATGGGCTTTGGCCGCAGTTATCTGAACGAAGACTATCGTTACCTTGTATGCACCATTGAGGGCGATCGACTATGGGTGTCTTTTGATTTCAAGGTCGTCAGAGGTGTTATGCAAACACATACGCGACCGATGGTGTCTGACCTGGAGCCATTGCTGTTTCACTGGTGCGGAGAAGGACCAGACGGCAGGACATACGACTATTCTCATGAAGCGTCTTTGACTTTCGTTGGGGGCGGGGTGATCGAGGGTACTATCGAGTTCGCGTGCTGGAAGTATGATTTTAGGGCAGAGCGCGTTAGTGGTCAGCCTACGAGGAGTCAAATCCCTGCGTACGAAATGCGCGATAGTTGGGAGGCCTGGTGCGCTGGATAAGACATTGCACCCTCTAATCTATCAGTTAATTGCATATGCTCCTTCTAGTCCGTGTCGATTGGCCATTCACACGATCAATTAGTCTAGGTACAGAAGTAGTACACAGGTATGGAATCAGTCAATTTATATCCGCTCTGGACATATGGGCATGTGCTTTCACTTGAATAGGAACTTTTCTACCAATACTGTATTGTCCTCTCAGTATTACTGACTCCTCAACCTATCTCAAATTGCTACTTTCAGGACATGGTGGCAGAGTGTTTGTGAAATTGTGGCGCGAGACTTGGAATCTTGTTTCTTTGGGAGAGTCTATTCGAGCCAGGTTCACGCCGAGATCCTCTGATGATTCCGCACACTTTTAAAATGCCCGAGTTTGCGTGGCGCCAGAAATCTGACGAGAACGGCTTCATATGACAAAGTTTGTGTAAAGGATCATATATTGGGATTTGTTTTCATGACGAGACTCGTTTGGATGAAGAACATCGTACGGACCTATCTAAGGCGTTTGTTCCGAATCCCGTCAGAAATAGCCATTCATATGGGCAATACTGCATCCTTCGCACAGCACCAAACTCCTCACGTCCCATTTGCGACGCCCAACACCTCTGCAAAAGTTCATCACTAAGTTGCAAAGTTTTCTTTGGTCCTCGTGATGTTTTTGATGTAGTTGTGATTCCGGCTCGTGTACGTTCTCGAGCACAAATCTTATGACGAAGTCTACCCAGTTGCTCGAAAAGGGGCTCGAGGTGCTGCGCTGCACTATTTGAAGTACGCACACCGGACAGTCTCCGAGATCATCGGTAGCATCTCGTTTGGCTTCCTCGATCCTATGGCATTCAAAGTCAGAGAAATCGTTAGCGTAGCTTTCATAGCAGGTGTCGTACTCTCTTGCATGCATTTTGTCGACGGGATCTCGCCGTCTTTGAGCATTTCGATACGGAAACATAGTTTCCGGACGCTTTTGGTTGTTGGTCTCAGTCATTAAATCGCTTGATGAATATGTCGCCATTATGAACTGGGGGGTCAGATAGAGGCCATGCGCACTATGCCCTGACCCTAGTTAATCAGTTCCAATTCGAGGCTTTTGTGCCCACGTTTCCAGCCCGTAAGTTTTATCTTGAATGACATTTCAGCCATTGAGTGTATGGTTATTGACTTTTATCATCAAGGTGATGCCGCGCCCGGCGGTGAAAGTCAATACGGTCTCTTCGAAGGGCGGAAACCTGCTTGGTCGGAAATCTCAGTTGATCCTTCAGAAAGATCAAGGTATGGATACTTTAAGTCACCTGAAACGCATTGGCAAAGGTATCGCCGTTCGGTGGCGTGCCACTTGAAAACTTTTGCGCAGTTTTGGGGAATGTACGAGGACCTGGATGGTCGACGGCGTTGTCACCGGGCTGGCTAATTAATCGGCACAGACTGGACATGCTCAACCTGAAGATTTAGACTAATATTTCCCGGTATCGATGAGTTTCCAGAGGTGAGTTTTTTAGATGAAAATTCTTTATCCAGTATGGAAGCTTGCTTCACAAACAGAGGGCTTCCCAATGCGCTGTTTGTACAGGTATTTACATGTATTCTGTAGAGTTTTGGTAAGGTAATTAGCTGAGCCAAACTGACGTCCTCGGTCACGGAATGCATTGAGAAAGCTGGCGCAGGATCATGGTACGCGTCTCTCGAGTTTCTCCACAATCGTGGGCAGCCTCCGATGGCCCCGAAAGTAGCCCAACGGCTCGCACGTTGTTTACCCCGGCATGCTCCCGAGCGACCAAGACCTGCAAGTTGACCGAGATTCCCTTTACCGTTCACAATTGCATTTTTGCCCGAGTTCCCAGAGCCGCCCGGCGATGTCCGAAAAGCCGAATGGGACGTCATGACTCGGTGTTGACCCTTGGCCAATCGGGTTCCTTGCTGCGACTGAGTCGTAGAGCCGGGGTATGGAGAACACTGATACTGATCAGCGGAAGCTTGGCGCTAAACTACACTTATGCTTAAGTTTATTCCGAGTTGACTGACTTGTGACTCCCTTCCCAAGCTTGATTCGAAACCTACGTAGATAACAAAGTCGAAAATGTCTCTGAGAGTCACGATATAGGGAAACTAGAGGTGGTTCGAAGCCAAGAAGATATCTCCAGGCTCTGTCCCAAATTAACACCCACCCATGCCGTGGGAGATTACGGAGCGTGGATATCCATCGGCCATACTCCGAATCTGGACAACTTCGGTCCTCTTTGGGCTACAGCGGAGATCCGGCACGCTACCCGCGAGCCTCAATTGGTAGAATCAAGAAGCTTCTCCGAGGGCCTTAAGCCTCACAAGTGGAGGAGGCTGCGTCGTGGCCCACTGCGGACCGGACCACGTTCCGCTTGACGAAGGGATTGGTGAGTTGGAACTTGGAAGGAAGGTAGGGCGCGAAAAGCGATCATGGGCGATCCGTTTATAACACCACGAGAGTCCCGCGGTAAGCCGTGTATATGTATCATGTTGTCTCTGTGGAACCAACCTCAGTCTGTCGCAGCTTTCCCCAATTGCCCAAGCGGCGTCCATTCTCTTCTACGCTTCCATTCTCTCTGACCACTGTCACTCTTTTTCCGAATCGACGAGCAGGCAGCCTGTCGCGGGTTTACACTACTTTCTATCATCCCATCACCATGCTTATGCACGCACTCGTCGCCATTCTTGGCATGACTGTTGCCGTCTCCGCCGCACCCCCTCAACTTCGCTCTCTTGCAGCCGACGACGTCGTCATTCTCCGTACCGATGGAACCTCTCAGATCATGAAGGCTGCCGAATTCGACGCCCTCGATGCGGCGACCGTCGCTCCTGCACCTATCGACTCTTACAACCAAACTAGCGTCCCCGGTATCTCTCGTCGCGGCTGCGAGGAGAGCACCGAGGTCCAGGTCCTCTCCGACGAAGAGTTCGTCGATTGGGACGTGGCCATTTCCCCCGTTGTTGCTTCGAAAGGCAACTCAGTGGGAGTCTCAGTCACACAGGGATACAAGCTCGCCAACCGCCTCACAGTCAAACACGAAATCAAGTTCGGCGGCAAGAAGATCATCAGTGTTTCCCTGAACAAGAACTTGGACATGACCTGGACTACCACGCAGAAGACTTCGCTCAGTTTCAGCGTGCCTGACGGACAGTATGGTGTCGTTGTCAGCCAGCCTTACGTCCGCCGTGTTCAGGGCAATCTACTGAGTGGCTGCACTGATAGCCCCACCGTTGACCCCTTTACGGTCGACACATATGAGAGTCAGGCATATGACGATCTGGCTTGGGTGAAGGGCATCATTCGTCTCTGCAGCAGCGACACTTACCCAATTCCTTACTGCATTGGTGAGGGTCATCACGAGTAAAGGCAAACATGGCTTGCGGCGACGCGGGCGGAAGGCATTCTCAATCGGGAGCCAGACTAAAGCACAAGACCGTATACAACCCTTTCAAGCCATCGTCCTTCAATTTTCGATGTAGATACCCAAGTCATAGAATAATTGCAGATAATTTCCGGATGATGAATTTTAGTTGATCTAGGTAGCTAATCTACCGCGAGGCAGAATTTCTTGAGCAACACCTATCTATCCATACTCAACTTATGACCAACTATTATGTCAAGAAGCCATACTTTGATAGAGCCTATATTTCTAGAACTTCATAATCTCAAAACTACAGGCAAATCTATTGCAATCTTTTTGGTCATTCCGAGGCCATGACTGAGGCAAAGAAGCACGTCTCAGCGAGTTTAGATCAGAAGACAGATGATCACAGAATCAACGTGAGGTTGGCGTGCGAGAGCATACAAATGACAATCACAGGATTACAACTTCACCCTTGAAAGACTAATTCTACTGAGTCCATCGGGACAGGCGGCTTGCAAAGTGGGCAGAATAAATTTTCGGGATTGACGCAGAGAACTCGCGTAAAAGTCGTGGGCTCTCGTCCAACGCCGCAGGGCTACAGAATCGACAATCTGGGCCTGGCCACTTTCCATGTCCTCGTACCAGTGGGAACGAATCAGCGGTAAGCGATGCCCCCTGTCTCAGCCCAAGTCTCGCGAGATTCGTAAGCACAGGGTACCTAGATGAGCAGTTTCCGTTAAACGTTAGGACTAAGATCATCTACCCCAGCGGATCACTCAATGCCAAGTCAGACGAAAATTGTCTTCCCCGCAGACCCAATCGGATGGCTGAGCTGTTATGCAAGGTCAGCGCTGAGCCTGACATCATTTCCACGGAAGGAAGCTGGGAGAATTTATGTATGTATATCTATCTTTATCGGCGGATTGTTGGATAATTTGTGCTTCTCCAGCACTTCTTTCATCCTCACTGCCCCCTTCGCTCATGTTCAAAGTCGTTGTTTTCGTGTGTAGGAATTGTCCAATATGCAGCTGGCGACCTTGCTATCCCTCTCCGTCCTCGTCGGATGCACTATCGGCGACAATGTTTTGGTGAAGCACTCGACTCCCGATGCAGTCGGGCGAGAATGCAAATGCGTCGGTCATCCTTGAACCTTTCAACTGTCGCGTCTTTGATCTCGAACCACTTGGTGCTCGCCACAGACTGACACTGCAGTAGGCTCCTGGAGATGAATGCTGGCCGGCCGAGTCTGTGTGGAAAGAATTTGACACTGCTCTCGGCGGCAAACTCGTCGAGACCCAGCCCATCGCACAATCTTGCTACGATGGCCCGGCCAAGGACCTGGAAGCGTGCGCACACGTAGCCGAGATGTGGTCGGATCAGGATTTTCAGACATCAAATCCCATTGGCCGACCGTATCCGTACAACATCACTTGCGCGCCGGTAGATTATGCTGCGGGCCAAGTTCCAACAAAATGTTCTCTCGGCCCATTGCCAACATATGCAGTAAATGCAACAACTCGGGATCACATTTCCTCGGCCATCGGATTTGCGCGTCAGCACAGCATTCGCCTTGTTGTCGCCAGCACGGGACATGACCTTCTTGGTCGCTCCGATGGCTATGGCAGTCTTGAGATTTGGTTGCGACACTATCGCAACACGATCGACTTCCAAGACACTTACGTACCCGGCAGGTGCTGCTCCAAATCAGGGTGGAACGGCAGTGCGCTTCATATCGACGGCGCGTATCAATGGCGGGACGTCTACAAAGTTGCAAAGGCAAACAATGTGATTGCTGTTGGCGGGGGTGCTGTATCTCCTGGTGCCATTGGAGGATGGCCTTCGGGCGGTGGCCATGGACCTGCGACACGAAATTACGGACTTGGGGCAGACCAGATTCTGGACGCAGAAATCATGCTCGCGGATGGACGCATTATTGTGGCTAGCCATTGTGAGCACACGGATCTCTTTCGAGCCCTCCGTGGCGGTGGCCCAGGCTATGGTATTGTTCTCAGCATGACGATTAAGGCACATCCCAATGTCGATGCCGTCACCGCTCATAAGCTCGCCATCGCGCCCCTGCAGCAGACTGCGAACAACTCTGATCTTCTCGACGCCGTGGCAGTCCTTCTTCAGTCATATCCCGACCTCAACGACGCAGGATTTGCCGGCTACGCCTTCTGGTTCCGCAACTTTCCAACTATCTTCGTTGGCAATGCCACTTCCGGCTATTCTCATGGCTTCTGGACCATTGGAAAGACAAGAGAGGAAGCTGATGCTGGTTTCGCACCTGTGCGCGAGGCTCTCGGCAAGTTCACAGACAGGCTGTTCATCAGTGAGAGCTTCGCCTCATATGATGACTACTGGTCCTTCTATGAGGCAGAGTCAGGGCTGTACGATCCCACCGGCGACACCTCCATTCTCACATCCCGCATGATAGATCGGTCGGCCGTCGAAGATTACACCCACGCCCGTGAGGCTGTGGAGGTTCTCAGCGGCAAGCCGGAGGAGTTTGCGTCCAATGTCGTACTTCTGGTCTCCGGTGGACAGGTATTTGAGGATGCCAAAGATGCAACCTCGGGCTTACACCCGGCATGGCGAAATTCTTCTTACGCTCTCATCACCGGTCGTGGCATTTCGAAAATAGCCAGCAATTCTCAGCGCAAAGCTGTGCAAGACGACATCACATACGTCAAGGGTGCGGCCGGGAAAAGGCTTGCGCCAACTACTGGAGGTTACATGAACGAAGGCGACCGGCATGATCCGGATTACGTGGAAACGTTCTACGGCGCCAACTACAACCAACATCTGGCAGCGAAGAAGAAGTATGATCCGTTCAACGTCTTCTACTGCCCCACTTGTGTTGGCTCAGAGGCCTTCGTAGAACTACCTGACGGGCCACTGTGTAAAAGGAAGGCTTAGGACATCTGACGTCACATCGACTTAGGCTTCATGCTTTCAATTGCAAATATCTCAATCATTGATCATGATCAATTATCTACAGGTACTCAATATGTTGTAAGCTCTGGCGAGCCCTCCGCCCTCGGAGACGAGAACTTTGTCTCAACGAAAATCTTCTGCATGCTGTCCTCCTTGTTCTCAAACTTGTAGTAAACCTTGCCGAGGTCGTCGAGACGAATGCGATGCGACAACATCTGATAAACATCAATGTCGTCACTCTGGATCTTCTTGAGCAAGTCCTCCCAGTACAAATGAACAGGTGCCTGTCCGTTGCCAATCAAGCGCACACCACGCTCCATGAGCGAACCGATATTGAAATGGTTGGTGTACCCAACGTAGACGCCTGTGATACCACACCGACCAAAGTTGCGCACACCCTCAATCATCTCGTTAACAATCTCACTCGTATCGGTCTCGGCGCCCAAGGCAATTTCGATGGTGTGGAGCCAGCCCTTGGGGTACTCTCCAGCTGCGCATTCAAGCGCAACGTCCGGGCCTCTTCCGCCGCAAAGCTCCTTTAGCTTCGACACAACAGTCTCCTTGTTGGTCACGCCGCTCGACAATTTCTTGAAGTCGACGAGCTCCAACTTGTCCGCATGTGCCGAAGGCCACTTGGACTTGATGTATGATAGACGCGGTTCCGTGTCAATGAAGATGACTTTGGACGCACCCTCGCCAAGAGCGAATGCGCCAGCCATTTGGCCGATAGGTCCTGCACCCCAGATTGCAACCTGGTCCTTGGGGTAGACTGCGGTGTCTTTGACAGCATTGTACGAGGTGGCGAGCACGTCGGACAAGTACAAGGCCTTCTCATCCGGCACATTGTCGGGGATTTCGAGGAGATTTACATCTCCGATCGGAACGCGCACATACTCAGCCTGACCTCCCGCAAAGCCACCCGTAAAGTGGGAGTAGCCGAACATGCCCGCCGTCTGGGAGCCGTACATGGATTTCTCCATCGTGTTGGAGTTCGTTCTCTCGCATTGAGACGACAGCTTTTGGCTGCAATAGAAACACTGGACAGGTCAGCTCACACACCCCGTGACACCGAACAATTGGTTTCCGACTCACGTTTCCGCATGCAATCTGGAACGACGCGACATAACGGTGGCCAATCTTGGCCTTCTTCACAGCCGATCCGACTTGGTCGACGATACCGCAGAACTCGTGGCCGAGAATGTCGCCTTTGTTCATTTGCACCACGGAGCCATGCAGAAGATGAAGATCGCTGCCACAGACGGTGCTGCCAGTGACTTTGAGAATGACGTCCGTCTCCTCAATGATCTTGGGCTTGGGCACGTCGACTAAACTTGTGAGCTTTGATAACCCTTTGGTGAGATCAGATGGAGGCCACTGACCTATTTCAACCTTGTTCTTGCCCTGCCATGCGAGTGCCTTCATTGTGTCGCTGCTGTCGCTCCCTTTTGGGTAGTTGGTTACGTCCTGGGCCGTGACGGCGTCGCCCTGATGTCCGATGGCCTGTTCAGCCGCATATGCTGCTTGTGACGCCATAGCTAGAGAATGACGCAGGAGGTTTTCAGTGGTATAGATATTACAATGTGGATGTGAATTGGTCAATTGAATTGAGTTTGGTTTTCAGGGGAACTTATCGCGGAAGTCAAACATGAAAGCCATCTTATATCTCCAGGACCACGGACGGGCAGCGACATTGTAAGCATCACGTAAAGACACGGTCAATGGCCTGACCAGATCGTTGTGACGGAGCAGGGCAAGTATTCTGGTACAGCGACAAGGCGATGCGACCTTGTTTGGGCAATTGAAAAGCCCATGACGGGCGGCGGCGTCATTTTCGACGGAGAAGCGACGTCATGGATTCCAGAAGGGATCGCGTTGGAGCGGAGCTTCTGATCCTGGGCCAATGAGATGAGCCGGTCCCAGCCGAAGAGCTCGCAGCCGTGATCTAGATCTAAGTAAGGCTGAGTAAAAATGCCAGAACATTGTTTAAGCCGATGGATGTGATGAAAAGCAGCTGTCGGCACTTGCGTTTTGATGGAAAATGCGCCACATGAAGGTAAAGCTGTACGAGTTGAGTAAGCCAGTAGAGGGGTGAATCTGAGCTTGATTTCATTTCATATTTATACTGGGTGGGTATTGGCTCATGCGTTCATCGGATGTCAAGAGGCTTACATCAGACGACAGGGAGTTCTGGTCACTCAACATCCATTATGACACGGCAGTCAAAGTCGCATTCATCTTGAGCCTCAATGGGGCTTCACTATTATCAAAGCCAACTGGTGATTTTCACCCGCCTCCACGTCGGATCTCAACCGAAGAACGTCACCAAATTGCCGGGCCGGCCGCACCTGTCTGCCAGCTGACAAGGCAGTGTGGGTAAGGGGAAATTGGACCTCAAGTCTTGGAGAAGACAGGCGGAGTCTTGGTTCCGTCCCGTCGAGCCGTCTGATGAGTGAGGGGAAGGTGGGGTCGTCTGGAGTCTCGTCTGTCGTTCTGAGGGACAGAGACGGAATATTTGAACCTCTGGGCCGAAGTCAATCCCACTCTGGACATCGGTATCCCAAGAAGGTCGACTCAATATGGCAATCCGGAGCATGATGCGTCCGCAAAGGACAGCAAAGCCGTTTGAGCTGCCAAAATGCGCTGATGGTATTCGAAGCGACACCTATATGAAGAGCGTGTCTTCGCCTCGTCTGCTAGCACTATGCGACTGAGCTGGAGCATTCGTGTTCTGTTGGCATCCTCTGTTGTTGCCGCTGCTTCATACCATTTCGCGACCCCAGCCGTCATCATGAAGTTCCAAGCTCTCCCCCTGGCGACCACCCTCTTGGCTGGCACGGCTTCCGCCTTTCAGCTCGGCGGGAAGGAGATGCCGCAGCCTGAGACGACAATGGCTGACAATTTCCCCTGGCGCGACCCATTCACAGCAAAGACGACAGACTCCTACGACCACACATGTGAGGCGTCCAAGACGTTCGCCGCCACACAGTACACTCTGCATGACCTTTTCGAAAAGCCGCCCGTCGGGCTTTTCCCGTGGGGAGACGGCCTGAAGCTCTTCTTCTCCGGTCGCGAGTACCCCGGCGGCTGGGCGGGCCTCGATCGCCACATGTACGACCGCAACCTGCTCATGATGGACTACTCCGACCTCCCTCTTCGCGTCCGCGAGTGGATCGAGGAGCAAGAGCGCACCGAGGACAGCAATGGCAAGGGCCTCTTTGCTGTCTTCGACAAGCCCACCACCGAAGAGGAGAAGATCAAAGACCGCGTCACTGTCTCCAAGTCGCCCACGGATGTCAACCGTGACCTCGACCAGAAGCGCGTCGCTATCTTCGCGCCGGGCGCACTATATCACATCCTGCCCCTCTTCGTCGCTGACGGCAGCGATTGTCAAGGTAAGCGGAAGAAGCTGGCCGTCCCCCAGCCTTTGCGCCCTCATCATCTCGACGCATATGAAGCTGACTTGGTCCACAGCAACGCTCGCCGATTTGAGCAACTACAGCGCTACGCCGAAGGATGCTGTTGTCGTGTCATGGCCCATCAGCCACACCCGACCCAACACCGCCCAGAAGAAGAGGGATATCGAGTTCACCGTCAAGGCGCAAGTCCTCAAGCTCAAGGAGGGTGCGAGTGAGGCCGCGGAAGAGTCGCCGAGGGTTGTCAACGAGAAGGAAGCCGAGCCATCCCAGCCGGTCAAGGATGAGCTGTAGACGGGATCAGTAGGCAGGATGCACAATCGTGCAAATAGATCAGTACGTTCGGAATAGACAATCTTTCGAACCGAATGAGCGAATGATGTTACATCCGGGGAATGTGAGACTGAAAGTCATCCAAAGCCACATCCAGATTCCTAATGACATGGTCGCATGGATTATTAAGTCAGCGCACGCAAGCACTAGACCGAATCTGACGAAGGATCAAGCGGGGAGGATCAGGAGAGCGGCTGGGTGGTTGGTATCCGTCATTAGTAATCGTAGGAATCCTGCAGTTTTCTCCGTGGAACGCCGTGGAGCTCGCCGTGGCGGTGCCAAAGTCCGATGTGTGTTGCTTCGTGGGGCTTCACCGACACTCACCGAGAGGCACCCGGCGCTAACATTTCCCTTCTCGGACTCGAACGGCCATGCAGTCCAACACTGCGCTCCGTGGAGGCGGAGTCTCCTCCAAGTCTTCTCACCATCCGCGTCGACCAAAAGTAACAACAACACCGCCAACATTTCAACATTACTAATGGAAACTTAGCTATAAGAACGGAACTCTCTCGCATGCTTTTGAATTTCGAACGCACATTACCGCTCGCGTCTCAATCAGTTTCACACCATTGACCCGACATTGAAACCTCAACCAACAAGTCAGAATGTCTTCTCGTTACGCAAGTGAAGCCGCCAGCCCGGAGCCATTGGCTCAGCCCTTGTCTTTTCCCTTCTCCACCAAAACAGCCAAGAATCGTTTCTTGAAGAGTGCAATGGCTGAGAACTTGGCGACGTGGAGTGGGAGCGAGCCATCCAAGAGAGGTATTCCCACACCAGAACTTGTTGAGGTCTATCGCCGGTAAGTCGCATTTGCCCAACCCTCGCCTCTCTCCCATATTTGTTCTCAAGAGTCTTTTTTTTTAATATAAAGACTGACAAGTTGAAATGCAGTTGGGGTGAAGGCCCAAACAACTTTGGTGTCATCGTCACTGGCAACATTGACGTCGAGTTCGACTACATGAGCAGCATTGGTGACATGATCATCACACCCGAGTGCAAGACGGAGGGCGAACGGTTTGAGGGGTTCAAAGCCGTTGCTGCGGCTGGCAAGGCCGATGGTAGTCTCATGCTGGGCCAAGTCACCCACGCTGGAAGACAGGTTCAGAAGAAGATCCAGCCCAACCCGATTTCGGCGTCGGCAGTCGTACTCGGTATGCGGTTTTTCATCTCGCAAAAGCTCGTGGCTAAACTAACAAACTTCAGAACCCAAGATGGGCATGGAATTCGGCAAGCCCCGTGAAGCATCCAAGGAAGACATCAACCGCGTCATTGAAGGCTTTGCGCATGCCGCCGAGTACCTGGACAAGGCAGGCTTCGACGGTATCCAGTTGCACGCAGCGCATGGCTATCTCATCGCTCAGTTCCTATCCCGTACAACGAACCACCGAACCGACGAGTATGGCGTCCAGACGCTCGAGAACCGTACCCGCCTTATTGCCGACATCGGAAAAGCAATCCGCGCGCGGACATCTCCTGATTTCATCCTCTCAGCAAAGCTCAACAGCGTCGAGTTCCAAGACGGCGGTGTCACCCCTGACGAGGCCCGCGAGCTTTGTGCATTCCTATCAGAGCTCGGTTTCGATTTCCTGGAGATTTCTGGGGGCACGTACGAGGCGCTCGGCATGTCTTGGACAAAGGAGTCTACTCGCAAGCGGGAGGGGTTCTTCCTGGAGTTCGCCGAGACGGTCGTCGCGGGTCTAGGAGACCGCGACACCCGCAAGACCAAGGCGTATATCGTGGGCGGTATGAGAACCGTGGGGGCCATGGTGAAGGCCCTGGATATTGTCGATGGCGTTGCCTTGGGTCGGCCTGGGGCCCAAGAGTTCCGGATCGCTTCTGACATTCTCGAGGGTCGTATCACAGGGGCAATTCGTCCAGTTCAAATGATGGAGGACGATTTCGGGTTCGGACTCACGGCGGCGGGCGCGCATATCCGCCAGGTCAGCAAGGGGCAGGAGCCCTTCGACTCGAGCGATCTTGCGGCTACAGGAACCTTTGCATCGGACATGCAAGCTTGGTACCAAGATATGATTGCTGACGGGGACAAGCTTGAACATCATGGTGGCGTTGACTTTTCTGGAAAGACGGTACCCTATGGAGGAGGCGTTGCGGCAGCCCAGGCGTAAGAGCAAGTTGCGTCTTGTGATTCTCAGGGTTGATTGCTTTTCAATGCATTAAGAATTTTTTTTCTTAGTTAGAATCGCCTACTTACTTAGAATTCCATTAAGATCTGCTTTTACATCAATAGAAGTTACCTGCATTAGACGCCGTGTATCTCGGTGAGTCGGTGAGCATAGATGTACCACTGCGTTAATGTGGCTAAGCTGTCTCAATTAGCAGAAATAGTCACACGATTTCGGTCAAAGAGTCTGCGAACCATCCAATCGGAATACGAGCCTGCTTGTCTGGAAGGATTCATGATGGGGTGGACTGTGGCTTGGTAGGTGACAAATGGGGCTATCCTCAGTCGGATTTGTAATCCTCTGCTTACACCCACATCCCGCGTCTGATTCGCTCCTTCAGATGTCATTTAACTCATGCGGTCAGTCAAATCGCAAGTACGCCTCTGGAGATGGCCATCGAAGGGGTTCGATTCTATAGATGACCTTGTTTTGTTTTGAGGAGTTCCGACAAAAAGTGCCAGATTCCCCATCATCATGGAAACGTCTTCTCAACGGCGGAAAGGTCAGATCCATCCGCCTCGTTCAACCTGCCCCAAAGACAAGTTTTCAGTCATGTTCTAACATACGACAGCCTGCGATCTCTGTTTTATCAAGAAGATCAAATGCGACATGCTCAAGCCCGCATGTTCGAACTGCCTGCTCTACAAGTCAGAATGCCGGACAACAACTGTGAGGCGAAGAGCACCTCACCCAAAAGAACGACCACAGCCTCCAAAACAGAGCGAATCTGAAAAGTGAGGCGAGCTCATCCTTGGTATTCTCAACAGTCTTCTAACCAAGTACTCAGCCCAACGAAAGTCTCCGAGTTAGAGAGCCGTCTAGCGAGCATAGAGAAGCAATTGCAGCAAGCCCTCGACGCCAACCGTCAACACTCCAACCAAACCTCAACCCAACCTTCAACGGCACCGAGCTCAACCGAGAGTATCAATGGACGTGGGCAATCGGCAGAGAGCATTGAGTTCCTGGACCATGTGTCCAGCAGCGAGAGCCCAAGTGAATGGGTGACGGAGCCCGAGAAGCCCAAACTACCGCCGCTCGAGGAGATCATGCCCATTATCGACGAGTTCTTCAACCGCTACAACTGCGTCATGCCGCTCTTTGACCCGCCAACGTTCATGCGCATGTTGTCAAATTGGTACGTGCCATCTTCCGGGCAGTCCACGGCAGTATGGGCAGCGGTCAACATCGCAATGGCGCTAGGGTATCGATGCACTTTAAAAGAGCAAGGTAATTTGGATGCGCTGGTGGACGACCAGAAAGTGATGTATCACATGCGCAACGTACAATCTGTCGTGTCCGATTTGGTCACGCGGGAAGAAGATCTCCTTGGTCTTCAGGTCTTGTTGGGAATGGTGGTGTTGTTCCTAGGAACGAAAGACCCAAAGCCAGCTTCAGTCCTGATCGGTACTGCCGTGCGTCTGGCACACCGCATGCACCTCCACGACAAGGAATCGCTTCAGTACTTCTCGCCGGAAGTTGCCCGACAAAGAGCGAGGCTCTTCTGGATCACTTATATTATGGACAAGGTGAGTCGCAGCTTAATAAGTCTCACGATTGGCAGGTGCCTGACCACACTTTCAGGAAATCAGCTTAAAGTCCAAGACGCCGTCATTTCAGCTTGACGTAGATATCGACTTGCCGCTACCAGAAAGAGACCCGGAAGACGGAGCAGGCATAGTGTTTGCGAGAAACGGCAGCAAATTCAACTACTTTCGAGCTCGGGTGGAGTTGAGTCACATTGCCGGCAAGGTCTATGACCAGCTGTACAGCACACGCGCTCGGAAAGTGTCGCAGCAGGATCGACAACTAAGAGTGACAAGGCTCGAGGAGATGCTGGAAAACTGGCGGCGTAATCTACCGCCTGAGTTCCAGATAGACTCGGCACTCCAATGTCTCGATTCCCTGCCGATAGTCCACATGTCGCTCCTTTACCACAGCTACTTCACGGCGATGGTGATGACACATGGGATCTACTCGCACGACGCGGACTGGGTCCGACGGATAAGCTCATACAGCCAGATGACGATCAAGGATTTAGATTCGTCTCCGAGCTCGTCATGCGGACATCAAAATCCCCCTCTGCCGCTCGGATGGGCCAAGTGCGCGGAGCTGAGCCGCAGTTGCATGAAGCTGTTCGTGGAGTCGCCCAAGACGGACTGCAGCATCTGGTCCAATTCGTGCGCGCACTTCTCCGGCCTGATCATTCTCCTGGCCAACATGTTTGTGTTCCCGGATCACCCACACCTGATGACGGACAACGAGCTGGCCAACCAGGCACTCCGGCTTTTCGAGCTGATGCTGTCGATGAAGAGTTACGAAGACTATGAGTCCTTTCATAGACTGCATGAAGTCGTCAAGGAGCTCCATCGGCGTGCGTTGGAGGCTGTGGAGGAGGTTACGAGAAAACAAAAGGAGCGGGCAGAAGCAGCAGCAGCAGCAGCTTCGGCGATGGATACCGGCTTACCGTTTGGGGCTCAGCTGGAGGATGAAGTGGAATTCTTCCGAGATGCCGAGGCGGCAGCCTTGGAGGGGCCCTTCGTTGGAACGTTTGTGCCGGCATCACCGTTTGCGACAACGTCGTGGGGTTTGGAAGGGCTGCAGAGCGAGGTAGGCCAGGTGCCGTCACTGGCAACGTACAGCCCTTTCTAGTCGGTGTAGATGCGACGAGAGATCGATAATGAAGTTAATGATACACGTCAAGACGCAAATGAACATCGAATCCATACATCAGGTGCTTCGCTGTGAAGAGGTCGACCAATCTGGCCGATAAACACGAGCGGACCGGCCCCGGTTCGGATTCGGAGCCCGGGTCGATGCCCAGATCTACCCGCTAGCTCACTGGAGCTCACTGGAGCTTTCTTTCCAGGGGGGCACGGGAGGGCAGCTGCGGGGTGAGGTGCTGCTCCCTTCTTTAGGTAGGTAGGTACTCCAGGGCTCGGATGACGGAGAGTGGGGCTCTTGGGTGCTTACCTTAGAGTTCGAGAATGGGGCCAGAGCTCGATAGCAGCGGCCAATGATGATGCAGCAATTTCCAAGCGGTGTAGGGAGGAAGGAGCTCCCGTCCACTAACAGCTTCGACAGCAGGCACCGGGCAGGCACACAGCACCCAGCACCCAGCACCCAACAACAGGCACTGGACGACGTCGTTGTGTCGCAACTCCCCCGTGCAATTGTCATGTCGTCATAGCCACAATGCTCAATCCGGACGCAATGAGGGGTTCCCGCGCGGCTGCTCCTCCTCCTCCTTTATCTGCGGCCACTGGGAGCTGCTGCCGCTCCTGCTCCTCCAAGTGCCGCCGACCCTCGAAGACCCCAACTGCTTACACTATCCGACGTCGACAACCTCGCTGATTGACCCCCTCGCCCTCGTCCACCCAATTAACGCCCCAGAACTCGAAACCATCGTCTGATCGCAAGCACGTAACGTCACGCTCCCTCGCCCAGTCCGCCTCCCAGATCTCACTCCCCACGCTGCTCATGCGTATTCCGAGACCTCTATACCGTCAATCAACCATATCCAGCCTCCTCCGCAAGCCAATTCAAACCAGATCATTCTCCCAAAGTGTCAAAGACATGGCCGACTACAAGCTGAAGGCCGTCTCCTCGCTATCACTCCGACCGGGTGACAAGCAAGAGGTCGAAGTTGAGGGCATCGAAGGAGCCAAGGTTCTGCTCGTCAACGCCGGCGGCAAGATCCAGGCCGTTGGTCCCAAGTGTACCCATTTCGGTGCTCCTCTCGTCAAGGGCGTCTTGACGACTTCTGGTCGATTGACTTGCCCGTGGCACGGAGGTATGTTGACTCCTAAGCTGCACCCCCGCACGATGCCCACGCTGACGTTTTCATAGCCTGCTTCAACACCAAAACCGGTGATGTCGAGGATGCCCCCGCCCTCGACTCCATTCCCGTCTTCAACGTCACCGAGCGCGACGGCGCAGTCTACATTACCGGCGAAGAATCCGCCATTAAGAGCGGCCGACGGAAGCCCAACTTCAAGTGCAATGTCGTCAGTGGGACTCAGGAGGAGAAGGTCGTCATTGTCGGTGGCGGCTCAGGCGCCCTGGGAGCTGTCGAAGCCCTGCGCAACGGCGGTTACCAAGGTCCATTGACAATCATCTCCTCCGAGGGATACCTCCCCATCGACCGTACCAAGTTGTCCAAGGCCCTTCTCACAGACGTCAACGCCCTGCAATGGAGAGACAAGGCTTGGTTCGAGAGCGGCTCTGTTGACTGGGTTGACGACGAAGTCACCGACGTCGACTTCTCCGATCGCAAGGTATCCACAAGCGGCGGCAAGACGCTGCCCTACACCAAGCTTATCCTGGCAACCGGTGGAACTCCAAGGAACCTACCCCTGCAGGGCTTCAAGGTCCTCGGCAACATCTTCACCCTTAGGACGGCCCACGACACACAAAAGATTGTCAAGGCCATCGGCGAGAAGGGCAAGAAGATTGTCATTGTTGGATCCTCCTTCATCGGTATGGAGGTAGCCAATGCCACCGCCAAAGACAACGATGTAACCGTCATTGGCATGGAGAAGGTACCCCTCGAGAGGGTTCTCGGAGAGAAGGTCGGCGCTGGTATCCAGAAGAGCCTTGAGAAGAACGGCGTCAAGTTCCACATGAACGCCGGCGTGGAGAAGGCTGAGCCCTCTGGTTCTGACCCGTCCCATGTCGGGGCGGTTCACCTCAAGGACGGCACCAAACTGGAGGCTGACCTGGTCATCCTGGGAGTTGGTGTTGCGCCCGCCACTGAGTTCCTCAAGGAGAACAAGGTCATCCGCCTTGAGCAGGACGGTTCCATCAAGACAGACGAGAACTTCTTGGTTGTTGGGCTGAAGGACGTCTACGCCATTGGCGACATTGCCACATACCCGTACCACGGACCTGGGGGCGATGGACGATACACGCGCATCGAGCACTGGAACGTCGCCCAGAACGCCGGCCGTACCGTGGCTAGCAACATCATCAACGCGGCGGTGCAGCCTGCGCGCTTCATCCCCGTTTTCTGGTCGGCCTTGGGCTCCCAACTGCGGTACTGCGGCAATACAATTGGCGGTTGGGATGATGTTGTAATTCAGGGAAGCGTCGAGGAGTCAAGCTTCGTCGCCTATTACACCAAAAGCGACACGGTTGTGGCGATGGCGTCCATGGGCAAGGATCCCGCCATGGTTCAGTCGGCTGAGTTGATGGCTTTGGGTAAGATGCCGTCCAAGAAGCAACTGGCCGACGGCCTGGATATCACCACCATCGGACCGCTGGAAGCATAGTTTAGTCGCCGAAGAATAATAAATGGACGCTTTGTTTACGCAATCCGGCATCATATCTACACTCGTCGTTACCTACTGGAAATAATAATATCGCTCTTACCTGGCTAAGTAATCCTAGACTATAAGCTGACCAAATCTGGGCCTGCTGTCTTGAGTAGAGACCGAACTGGCTAGTAGATGCGCGCGAGAGTATTTTTGGAGGCTGAATCTATTGTAGACGCAGCCCCCAAAAAGGGATGCATGGGTATGTATCGGATAGCCGTAGTCATACGAATCCATGGCAGCCGCAGCCGTCACGGGTTCGGCGCGGGGTGCGGGGGTACGAAGGCGTCGTAACGAGTTTCTCCTTTTTCCCAGCCTCCAGTCTCCCCAGATGTTGAGCAGCTGCGCTAGTCTGTAGAACCCCAGATCATCGAGCCACAGGCTCCCGGGCCAGATCTCTGACATACTGGACATGTGACAAGTTGGTCTTACAATGGAATCGACGACCCTACGAGCAGGGGAGGCGCCGCGCCCGGCGTCGCGACCATGGGGAAGACATCGGCCCTATGGTGGAACCACCGACGGGGAGAAACGAGCAAGCGCGCCCGCAATGAAGGTGAAGCCATATGTGCGCATTATCTGTATGTGTCCAACACACAAAAAAAGATTCTGGAATGGCTTCATTCAGGGGTTGTTGCTGCAGGGCCTTGATACGCCATCAGGACATGATCGTACCGTCATCGGACGAGTGTTTGTTGGGGATGGGGTTGAGCTTTCTGCTTGAAGAAACAAATTTTCTTGTCTAATAGAACAAAATCCATCACGTTTATGCTGGAAACCATGGAAGCGCGTCTGTGTAAAAAGCCGCGTGCGGCTCAACAGAGTAGCGGCGGGATGATGCCAGCAGCTTGGCGAGTGGCAGATGGGGCTCCTTGGGGAAAAGGCATCGAGGAAAGGCCGAATAAGTGAGCGGGAGTGTGGGCGAGCAGCAGAAAAGACAAGACGATGGATCCAGTCGGGCAGGGGGCGGATCTGCACTGCTGCAGAGATTCGGACCGGAAATGGAGACGCAGGAGACTGGGATGAGAGTCAGGGTCCAGGGTGCGGACGGCTCTGTCTTCTTTTCGCGTCTTTCAAGTTGCAGGATCATGGATGAGATCTTTCCCGTAGGAGATCAACAGCACTTCAGTAGTAGTGTTGGCGGTAGTTGGCACCGTTGATGGGCAATGGGGGCAGGCAGGTGATGCGGTTTGTTGAAGTGCCTAGTGCGCTGGAGAGTCCGAAGCACGGCGGCTACTGCACACCATGAAGGCCGGTCGGAGGTGTGGTAGCGGCGGGCACCGGTGGGCGCAACCCGGGGGCCATGGTGGTGTGAGGGACGCGAGCCAGAGAGGTCGATAGGCCGTTTTGACCGAAGCCGCTGACGTTTTAGAGTTTGGCTGATGGGGTGCATTCGATGAGGTTTGGTGTTGGTGGTGTTGGTGGTGATGGCGCTCGTAGGGCGCGGCGGCCTTGTGAGAATTTCAGCGAGAGCATGGCCGGGCGGAATCGGAGGATAGCTTGGTTAGAGACTGGTCAGTGGTTGGTTTGAGGCTCACGATGATGGAGAATCTTGATCGAAGCAGCGGAGAGAAAAATAGATGCGAAATAATTAGCGTTGGAAGCGAGCTGGGCTGCAGGAGCGAATAAGAGGCGGCGACGTGATGGGGAAAGAGGGCCAGCGACGTGGAAACGGGCCGAACAGCGTCCACTTCAAATCTTTCGAGACAAGCAACCGGGCGGCTGCAAGCTGGGGGGATGCCTGGGCTGGGGGCAGAGCCGAGGCCAGGCGTTGGTTGCCAGGACCATGTCAGCGGAGCGGGAACATGAAGGTGTCGACTTTGAAAATTGTGCACTCTTCTCTTGTTCTTTTTTTTTTTTTTTTTTGTCATTTGTCTTGAAATGACTGGTTCAGGAGGAGGCGACGAGGAAAGAAGCGGCTTCCTTACGTGCCACGACTCACGAGGGGTGGACGAAAGTTGGGAAGGAAGAGACATTGTGCCCAAGTACATCTTGCCTTGGCTGTAAGTGGAAGGAAAGAGACGGCGTCTACCTTTGACTGGTCGATGAGACGGGGTTTGGGGGTGTCAGATGGTGGTGTTCTCAACGGCGTGCTGGCACTGAATGGCATTGTTTTAGCGTTGCTTGTTGTTGAAGCTGGCAGCAATGGATCCAGTCAGTCAGATCATCCATCATTCATTCAATTCAAGGTTGGCGTTGGCGGCCATGCCGTGCGTGGGCCGACCCCACCTTTGCGACGGCCTCTCTGTACACTACCTTACTACGCAGTAGTGTACAATCACAGATGTACCGTTGACAGTTGTTGTTTTTCCTGCTTGTGTTCCTTGCTTTCCCCATGCAGTTTCGATTCTTCAAATTCCCCAGTTCCCACGTCCTCTCCATATTCTCCCCCCATTCTCCAGAAAACCTTGCCATTGAGCTGGGAAACTGAGTCGTGGGGTTCGGGGTAGACGACCCCCAAAAAAAAGTTTTGCATCACCTGCTGGGCCCCTCTGCGCCCACCGTAGAGTATTGACTGCCAACTGAAGTTTCACGTAGGCATCCCGGCCATTCAATTCCGGCTGTTAATTGTGCATCGTCATCACGAATGAGAATTTTTAGACGGATGCCGGCGAGATGACAGAATAAGCATCGCCTATGGTCTTGGTCCTGTGTGCTGATCAGTGCCAAGTTGAGATCACCACGCTGGGCAATCTGGCTCATGTGCCATGCCCATGGCGGCTTGGCACCGTCTGCAGCTCACCTCGACTCTCCGCGGCCTTAGACGCCACCTGCCGCCAGCGCGCGTCTCTTCTTACTTCACCTCAAGAAGAAGAAGAAGGGGAGATACCTCTCAGTGCTATTCAGGTAGACCTAGAAGGTGACACCTCGTTTTGCGCGACAGCAAGTACCTATCTTGCCTAGGTAAGGTAGGTAGGTACACACCCGGCAGAGCACCTACCCTACCCCAGACTCTTCTTCCTCCTCCCCCTCATCCTGCACACCCTCTTTCTTTCTTTTTTTCCTTGGGTAGGCACGACCACGAATAGAGCTAGGAGCGGTCACCCCCTGATCCCTGCCCCGGATGGGGTTTCTTGTCGGGGGAGGAGGGGCACCCATGGGAACCAACCCGCAGCAGAAGGAGGGACACTCGTGGAGTGTTCCACGACTCGGGCAACCCGCCGTGTCTGGAAGGGCCTCGACGCAGTACCTGCCGCGTCTGCAACCTCTGTGCGCCGCCCCAAGTACCGCGCCTGCTTCTCGTGAGTACCTCGCTGCATCTCCTTCCTCCTCGTGATCGTCCATCGGCCCTACCCATCGTATGGTCTTTCCCATCCGCTCCCCACATCATTTGCCTCAACTCCACGCACCGTCGCGCAGTCCTGCCATCCATGATCCATGGACCATGAACCATGGACCATGGAACACGCCCATGAACCACCACCGCGTCCCTACCTATCCATCGGCCGGCCATCATGGTGGCCCTGCACGCTACGTGACACCTGCGACTGTTGCGCCGTCTAGGTAAGCCTGTAAGGTATTCGTACCGCAAGGTTGGGGAACCAGAGTGTGGGAGCTCCGCGTTGTGCCACACACTCTGGGGAACTTTATATATCGACGTTTCCTCCCATCTCTTCCCCAGACGCTCCCCCTTCTGTCTCGTCTTCGTGTTCAAGCCTTCAGCTGCCCAACGTCCCTTCGATCCAGTCTCGCTTTCTGGACGTCTCACACTCCTTCTCCCTCCTCCGACCTCAAACCTCCAGCTTCATCAACAACCTAGCCCATCATGGGTATCAAGCCAGCTGGCGAGCCGGGCAAGGCCTGGCCCGCCATTCTCATCGGCTTCTTCGTCGCCTTCGGTGGTCTGTTGTTCGGATATGACACCGGTACTATCAACGGCATCCTTGAGATGGTGTGTATTCCTCTGCTGGCCCCGACACATGCGAACGGCTCAAACTGACCATCTGCTTCTTTAGTCTTACTGGCAACGTCTGTTCAGCACCGGTTACGTTAACACCAAGGGCAACCTCGATGTTTCTCCCGACCAAGAGTCCGCCATCGTCTCCATCCTCTCTGCCGGCACCTTCTTCGGCGCTCTCGCTTCTCCCTTCCTCGCCGATACCATTGGACGTCGCATGGGTCTTGCTGCCTCCACCTGGGTTTTCAACCTTGGTGTTGTCCTCCAGACCATTGCCGTTGACATCCCCGTCTTCCTTGCCGGTCGTTTCTTCGCCGGTTTCGGTGTCGGTCTGATCTCTGCTTTGGTTCCTCTCTACCAGTCCGAGACTGCTCCCAAGTGGATTCGTGGTGCCATTGTCGGTGCTTACCAGTGGGCCATCACAATCGGTCTGCTGTTGGCTGCCATCGTGAACAATGCCACCCACCTTCGCCAGGACACTGGTTCTTACCGCATCCCCATCGCTGTTCAGTTCGCCTGGTCCATCATCCTCTTCGCCGGCATGCTGGTGCTTCCCGAGACCCCCCGCTTCCTTATCAGAAAGGGCCGCATGGAGCGCGCCGCCAACGCCCTGTCCAGACTTCGCCGCCTCCCTGAGACCGATCCGGCCATCGCCGACGAGCTTGCCGAGATCAAGGCCAACCACGACTTTGAGAGCAGCGTCGGCTCTGCCAGCTACCTTGACTGCTTCAAGCCCCCTGTCCTGAAGCGTCAGTTCACCGGCATGGCCCTCCAGGCCCTCCAGCAGCTCACGGGTATCAACTTCATCTTCTACTACGGCACTCAATACTTCCAGAACTCTGGATTCTCCAACGGTTTCGTCATCGGCATGATCACCTCCTCCATCAACGTCGCTTCCACCATTCCTGGCATGTACGCTGTTGACCGCTGGGGTCGCCGTCCTCTTCTCCTGTGGGGCGCCATCGGCATGTGTATCTCGCAGTTCCTTGTTGCCATGCTCGGAACTTTGACTACCAGCCAGGACGACGCCGGCAACATCATCGTCCTCAACCTCCCCGCCCAGAAGGCCGCCATTGCATTCGTGTGCATCTACATCTTCTTCTTCGCCTCTACCTGGGGTCCCCTTGCCTGGGTCGTCAACGGCGAGATCTTCGGCCTCAAGACCCGTGCCAAGTCCCTCTCGCTCTCCACTGCCACCAACTGGCTCCTCAACTGGGCTATTGCCTACTCCACCCCCTACCTTGTCAACTACGGCGACGGCTATGCCAACCTCCAGTCCAAGATCTTCTTTGTCTGGTTCGCCGCCTGCTTCCTCTGCATCGCCTTCGTCTACTTCTTCATCTACGAGACCAAGGGTCTCTCTCTCGAGGAGGTCGAGGAGCTCTACAACGAGGTCAGCGTTGCCAGCAAGTCTGTTGGCTGGCGCCCGTCCACCACCTTCCTCGAGCGCAGTGGCGCTGAGGGCAACAAGGCTGTTCCCAACAGCGATGGTGACATCACTCACCACGAGAAGACCGTCGGCGCTTAAGATGTGGCGTCGAATCATCTGCATGAAGGGCGTTTGTAATTGGATCCCCGGGGGGATATGAAGAGATGTGTTAATGCATGTACCATTTCGAGATACCAAAGATTTTTCTGCCAATATTATTCAAGATTTACTGAATCAACCTGAGGTGCTGTCCTGCTGCTGTGATCGACGATGAGGCGATGGTGTTGAGATCAATACATGAGTAGATGTATTTGATGAGTGCAGTTGGTTTATCTTCCTAGGTGTATCAAATGTCCGAAAGACTCTAGCCCTTGTCCGATAAAGCCGGCCATTCCCAAGCAACACGCTGACCGAAGGGGCTTCCCAAAGTTTACTAGCTCGTGTTGCGTCTCCCGGCCCGGCAGTGGATGGCCCTTCCCATTCGCCGCCCGACAATGATGCGAAGTTCTGCCACACCGGCTGCGTCTCCCGTCGTCCACTCGGGACTCCCGCCTCCACAACCCCGGTCAGCACGGCCGAACTCACATCCCACTCTCACCTCCAAAGACGTCGAAACATCGGCTTATCGCCGGATGACACTCGCACATGCGTCCGCGCTTTTGCCGGGAGTTGCCAGCGGCTATGCACCCACGCGACGAGCCGGCGGGCCTTATCGTGCATGCCGCAGCGCCCGTCTGTGTTCTCCCTGGGGCTTGTGGTTGAGCGACGGGCGAAGATTGGGTAATCCGTGTCACAAGATGCGGAAGACGTTTCTCAAAGAGCGTCAGTTTTCGGGACTTCGCGCCGGTGAGTCGCGGTATCAAGGTTCGGCGATTGATCACCTGGGTTTGAAAGGTCTATATAAGGCGGCCAAACCACCCTTGGTCAGTGGCATATCAATCCAAAAGATCTCATCCCAGGCCGTTTAGACTATATTATACTGCATTCATTCATCGCACTCAGCGACACAATGGCCTCCCGTCACCCGATCCCCAACACCTACCACGTCCCGCCCAAGGACCAGAAGCCGTCGTCCACTTCCGTCTCGAGCGCCGTCAAGTCGTTCTTCACCATGCCCGAATCTTACCCCGCCATGTCGTCGACGACGTCTCAGTATCCTCTGCCTACGGCCTACACGAAGACGAAAAGCAGTTCGCAGACCCAACACGAGGCAAGCTCTCAGGGTTCTATAGGACCCCGAGCCTCGGTCGAGTCGTGGGATACCATCGACAAACTGAAGGATAACGAGACATCTTCTTGAGTGACCAGATGCAGACAGCCCGCTAGGGATGAAGGATCTGGTGAGCAAACATGCCTGGGCGAGAAGCATCCCACTTGCTCCAAGTCAAGAGTAGCGCAAAAGCCTCATCCGCAACGGCTTCTTTGTTCTCAGGTTGGCGTCTGCGCCGGCTCCGGTCGAGCAGCGGCAAGGGATGATGGGCCTATTGTTTAATTCGACGTCTAGACAAAGCTTTCATTGAAAGCTGCAATGAATGCTCATTTCCAGAATAATGAGACTGACCGCCCAACATTGAAGTGCATACAAATATAGAAACCATTCAGGTTTCCTGCTTCTCCTTGGCCCAAAAACAAAGAAGCCTACGTGTTTAAGACATAAGACTCCTCGCGATGGCACTGTTGCCCGATTGTTTCCGCGTCCAAAGACCTCTGTAAACTACCCGTCTCGACCATGTGTATCCGCCACGTCCAATTCTTCGAGTGCCCCTCGAGGGACGGCGTCCCCAAGCGCCACTTCATCAAGAGCAACATCCTCTGCTCCAACCACTTCCCCTGTCCCGACGCCCACTGGGAGTACCGCACCAGCGAGTACACCCAGATGTGCCCCGGCTGCTCCGGCGAGCCTCCCGAGGTCCCCAGCCAGAGGCCCCAGGGGGACGCCTGGGATCGCGACATGGCCATGGACAACGTCTGGGCCAACAACTACATCGAAGGCCTCGCCAACGCCGTCTTCGCCTGGGACTGGGCCCGCCACTTCAGCCAGAGCGACATGTCCTCCATCAAGCGCATTACCGAGCTCTATCCAACCTTTTTCCTCGAGCGCCGCTGCAAGGAAAACGCCCATCGGCCCTCCCGGTGTCACTGCGAGGCCGCCGGGCCGCTCGCGTACTTGTACAACCCCGCCGCTGCCGCCCGGAGGCACTTTACCGACCAGGCGGCCGCGCGCTTCGAGGCGAACGCGCAGGTACAGAGCGAGTTCGCGCGGCAGATCTTTGCCGAGATTCACCGGAATCTTGCCGCGGAGTGTACGGGCAGCAATGTCTACTTCACTGACGGCATCGCCCGACAGCCCTTCTTCTCTACGGAGGCTGTTATGCGGAGACGGGCGACGATTGACGAGATCGTCGGCAAGGCGTTCAAGACCGTCAACGACGAACTACTCGAGAGCGCGGCGGCGAACGGGGCGAAGTGGACCGACGCACACACGCTGATGGAATCCAAGGCATACCGGCGCAAGGGCCTCGTCCAATTCATGTGCCAGATTGCGGTATATGACAACGGCTTCTCCATGGCGCGGTTTTGTATTGTCGTGGAAAAGCTCGCGCGCATCATCCAGACGCCGCAGTGGCGTCGGTCGTCGGGCGTCGTTGCGCTCGAGAAGCTGGCCAACGCAGTGTCGTTTCCGCCTAGCGACGCGAATGTAGCCGGGTACGGAACCGGCACCGGGTTTGAGGAGCTCATCTGGGAGGCGATGGCGTTTTTCACAGGGAAGCGCGAGGTGTGGGCACGGGAGATACGGAACTACACGGCGAAGCGTCTCGTTTTTCAGCAGTCCGTCGAGGACGTGACGGACGCCGAGCTCCAGGCCCTCGTTAGGAACAACGGCGTCCAAGAGGAGTGCGTGATTTGCCATGCGGATTACTGGGAGCGCCGCTCGGAGAAGGAAGTCCCGCCGGCGGTGTCCAGTCCAACGGCAGCTGAGCGACCCCGTCTCCGGCCGAGACGGCGACTCAGTGCCCAGGAGAGCAACTTGTCCAACCTGTCCAACATCTCGAACCAGATTCGGCGGCTCAAGTGGGACGACGACCCCAACGTGCAACTACGGATCTTTGGTGCGAGCACGGCGGGATGGACCGTGTTGGACCGCGGAGAGCAGCCTGTCCGGATCAAACATTGCGGGCACATCTTTGGAAGGAGCTGCTTGTTCCGGACGTGGGTGACGGAGGCGAACGATCCAGACTTGAGACCGACGTGTCCGATGTGCCGGGCAGAGCCTCCGGACGGAGTGATCCGGATGATGGAGGGGTTTTTGGGACCGTTGATGACGCGCGGGGCGGCATGGGGCCTGCCTACCTCTCTATTGTCGCTCGTCCGCCGGCAATGAGTGTTTGCTGTGTTTGGCTTGGTTTGGTTTGGCGTTTGCAGGCTGTTATTTTAGATATTCCCAAACATCATCTTTCTGGAAATGTCATGTTCTGCACACGTGTGTCGCTTCTGTAGCGGGCGTATTCGTAAGCCCCTTGCGTCGGCGACGGGATCAATGTCGCGCCTCGAGAGGTGTCGACTCGGATAGGGAGCACAAGGTCGGAGACATTGACGGCCACAAGGTTGGTGAGGCGGCGCAGTGCGGAAGCGAGCCGCGTCGGGAAAGCCATATCGACAGGGGGTGATTGACGCCAGAGCGAAGGTTTGAATCTGCGTCTGCAGCAAGCCGAAGGGCCTGGTGATTCGGAAAGGCTTGTCGGCCGTATGGAGGCCACGAAAGGAATCAACAAGTCGTCCGAGCATGATTTTGATGACTGTGTTTGGTGCCTGCCTTCCTGTGCGACCACTGCCCTCGGCGAGACCGCGAGGATGTTGGTGATGTTGGTGATTTGTCCTTGACGGGAGAGGTTGGCGAGAAGACTCTCCTCGCTTGGGCGGTTGAAGTGAAGATGCGGAATCCAAGCAGGTTGCCGAAAGGTAGGATATGCATGGTCTCAGCCCCTGGATGATAATGCATCTCTTAGATCTCCGGCTGCAACGCTGGAAAGACAAGCATGGTGAGCATGGTGATATGGCGGAAGCATTAGGTTGTGATTCGGTCATGGCCGTCCGGGTATGTGGTGGCGCTCAATACCAAGCCAGAGGAAGAACATCCGGTGCAGAAAGTGCCTGCTTCCTCAAGTCAGAAAGAACACTGTGAACACCCACTGTGCCACTGAGCTGAACTGAGGCGGTGGCCAGAGCTTCTCCCATGTGGATCCCCCTTGCCCCCAAGCGCGTCTTGGCTTCGGCTGCCGAGCTCTGGGATTGGCCGGATGATCGAAGCTGTCCGCCATTGGTTCGTTTGTGCCCGCAGGGATGCAAGTGCGGGGCTCGTAGTGGAGACGCTCGACCCGACTGAGTGGATTCGTTCGCTCGCTTAAGGATGGAACGATTCAATTGCATTGCATCCACGAAGCAGCAGCAAACGGACATTCATTCACCTTCTTCATAGATACTTACTGGGTAAAAAGGAAGGAACAAACTCATCTGACATGCTCCGGATGCGAGTGCGGCAGCTCCCAACGTTGCATCGACCGTACCCGGTGATGTGAAGTTGAAGGATGCCTCGTTCGACACGGCTTACCTGTCAAAATAATCTTTCGTGTGTTCCTTGGCAGTTGGGTGACCTTGCTCCCAATGGTTCATCGCATGTTTCTCATGGGCACGTCGATGACGAGTCCATGGCTTACGGCGGAACCCTCGGCGCCGTCACCGTCACCGCATCCCGTTTGAACCGCCCGCTCTTATGATGACGGTTTGACGTCCAACGACGCTGGCCCCCATCCTAACTGACACATGCCATTCCTTCTACTTTACCCAACCGAATAAATGTCCATTTGTTAGACATTTATCGTCTCGCGCCCGCAATAGCGCCATCACCACTCCCGCCGCTTGTACCACCATCACACACATCCTCACACGCACTCTTGTACACCCACCACCCGCCAAATCACACGCACACCCAATCACTTGAACCGCTTCTCATTCTGATGGCTTGCAGCATCGACCGTGGCCTCGTCCAGAAGCTGTCCTGATTCGGCAATAGACCCGCATGGTAGACGCTTCTCGTCTCCGCGGTACACGGACTTGGCATCTTTCTCGTCCGTAGCTACGGCCGTACCATCCCGGACGCATCGAAAAACGGCGCACATCCACCACCACCTTGCTTTTTCCCGGTCGTTTCGTTTGATCGGATCTGAGATTCTTGGTTTCCTCGTCTCACACTCACCACCACCTGCTCGCCCATCCGACCGGTAGTTCGGGTCAAACTGCTTCTCGGTTTTCCCCCGGCCCACCACCAATCCAGCCGCCCATCCATCTGCCTCCCACCCTCCACGTCCCCGGTCACATCGATCAAAGCGACTGAGCCGAACCTGCTGCTACGTCCGTATTCCGACGGTGTAGGATATCCATCCACCTTCACCCCACAGATATCGATTGCGCCTCGGCGCGCTCTCGTCTCCTGCGACGATAGCTTCTCGCACTCGCTCCCGGCTAGCGTGTTAGTTGCATGGCTCTCCTAGACACACACAAACACACACTCAGACACTCTCTCTCCCATCAGCTGCGACTCGCTTAGGTCTAGCAATACCGTTTTCTGGTAAGCGCATCCGTTGTCACAACGAACAAAAAGTCCAACAATCCTTTGTGCGCTTGTACTTAAGGATCCCATCTTCCACATCCTTCCCTTCCCCTTCCATTCTAAGCCTCGACCAAGCTCTCGGATTCGCGTCAACACCGTCACTTCTAAAATCTTGGGACCCAAGCCGCTAGTGGTTTTCGATCGACTACCACTTGTTTCTTTTCCCCCCTTCGTTGACGCTGGTTGCTTTTACATGTGTTTCGTTTGCTGCACGCAGTGACCTCTTCACCACGCTCATCCCACACCTCACTCACATCATCTCACACGACGATTAACTTCACGAGAACCTTTTCTCACCACACATCCCACCACACTCAGCTTACATCAATACCCTAAGCCTAGAACATCGCCCTGAGCTCAGTCCAAATGAGGATCCGTTCACCCCGCTCAAGTCTTGTCAGAGTAAGGCGACTGATTTCCTTACCAACCAAAGAACCCTAGTCGATTTTTACATGTGAACATTTCAATTTGCCCTCATCGACACCTCGCTCACAAAACAATCTCCAGGACTCGACTTTCTCTGAGCCACAAGACACCTCATCTCAGAAAACCAACCCCAAAATGGCCGCGACCTTTACCAGACTGTCGGCGATAACATCACGTCGCACTGCCAAGGACGAGGAAACGGATCTCCAAGCGTTCCGCGACAACCGGATCAGAGGCGCGTACGATGAATGGCCCAACGAAGCCGGTGTAAGAACAGCTCGCAACCCCTGACCCTATATGTCTCTGTCTGACCGAACCCAGTTTGACGGGTTGACCGAAGAGCGCGGCCCTATCGAGCTCAGTATCCAAGGCGAGATTCCCGCATGGGCAGCCGGCGCCCTCTACCGCACGGGACCAGGTAGCTGCAAGATCGAGGACACGCCCAAGGGGACGTACTACATCTCCCACTGGTTCGACGGCCTCGCGCACACGCACAAGTTCGACATCGTTCCCCGAGAAGACGACGACAGCCGGCAGGGCAGCAGCCCGACTCGCGTGATGTACTCCTCGAGACGGCAGTGCGACCAGCTGGTCCAAGATATCCAGGCGTTGGGCCCTCAGAATCGCTTCACCTTTGGCCAGCGGCGCGACCCATGTGTGGGCATGTTTGGCAAGATCATGAGTGTCTTTTCCCGGGGCACCGCGCCCAACATCTGCGTCGCCGTCAACGCAAACGTCCCCGGCTTGACCCCCACCACCCCTGGAGCCACCGATCAGGGTCCCGCCGGCCCGGGGCACCGCAACGGCGTCCGCAGTATCTGGCTTTCCACCGACGCGAACCCCCTCCTCGAGATTAACGCAGAAACCCTAGAGCCTGTGGGCACCGCGCGGCAAACCAAGCTTCACCCGGACCTGACGGGCCCCATGTCGTGCGCTCACGCCCAGCGAGACCCTGAGACGGGCGACATGTTCAACTTCAACCTTGCCTTCGGCAGGCTGGCCACGTACCGCATCTTCCGTGTCAGCGCCGCGACCGGCAAGACAGAGATCCTAGCATCAATCTCCGAGGCCGAGGGGAAGCCCGCCTACATCCACAGCTTCTTCCTCTCCAAGAGCTTCGTCGTGCTCTGCATCCCCGTGACGCATCTCGGCTACAACGGCCTCAAAGTTCCTTGGGAGCGCAACATCCTCGACTCCATCGAGCCATTCGACGCCAGCAAGCGGTGCCGGTGGTACTTTGTCGACCGCCTCCACAACAAGGGCGTTGTCGCCACCTTCGAGACCCCGGCCGGTTTCTTCTTCCACTCCACCAATGCATTTGAGGAAGCGGCAGATGACGGATCAGGGGTCGATGTGTTTTGCGAAGCGGCCTACTACCAGAACCTCAACATCCTCCAGAACCTGTACTACGATGTCCTGCTCAACAGGAACGACGCCGCCAACAAGTTCTGGACGGCAGGCGATCGGATGCAGAACGGATACGCGAGTCTCCGGCGGTACAGGTTCAGGATACCAAACGACACCCATACCAAGACGGCAGCACCACCCACGGAGCCCGAGCTGGTTCTGTCCGTCCCCGCCCCGCACGCCGGCGAGCTGCCGACGATTAACCCGGCCTACCTCACCCGCCGCCACCGCTACGTCTACAGCCTCTCGGACCGCGGCCTCAGCACCCTCCTCGACACCATCGTCAAGACGGACGCCGACACGCGTGAGGCGCTCATGTGGGAGTGCCCGCACGCCCACACGCCCGGCGAGCCCATCTTCGTGCCTCGGCCTTCGAGCAACGGCGAGGCGTCGGCTGAGGACGACGGCGTCATCCTCAGCGTCGTGTTGGACGGCACGACGCAAACGAGCTACCTCCTCTGCCTGGACGCCACGACGATGACGGAGCTCGGCCGGGCCGAGTGCGACTTTGCCGTGGGCCTGGGCTTCCATGGCATCCATGCGCCTTCGACCTCGGGTATGAACTGAATGTGGATGGAAATCGACGTTTGGGCATGTGATTTGGATCAGTTATGGTGTTGGGCCTTTAACGACGATGATGTCTTTTTATGTTATGATACCTTGATGATGATGAATAATAGACCGTCTTCATGATGAGAATATTGGGTATGACGAGAGGCTTTCTCCCACGACCCCTAATTTTCTAGGAGACAGCGATTAATGAAAGACGTCCGTTGAAACTACTATCGTCCGAATTCGAGAATGATGCTTGAGTGGCAGTGTATGGGCAACGCTCACCGAAACGGACTGGAGTCACTTTACTCCTTCACGGTGGCAGGTCTGGCATTGGCCAAAACTCAACCCAAACCCGAGTTATCTCCAGTCTGGACCTCTGCCCGGCTACCTTGTTCTTGTTATAAGGGAGGCTGGCATCTAGCTGAGTGTGGGCTTACCCCTTCAATGTCCCTATCACTGACGACACACTTGTCTTCACAGCCTCCTTATTCCCCTCTTTCATTCTCGCCAGACATCAGTCGCGAACAAATCAAAGGCTTTAGGATGTGACTAGAATTATGTTTAGAGTATGCATCGTGCTTCAATGCGGGTTGCTATCTGTAAGTATATGCTCGTGGTTCTTCTGTTGGATTCATCCATCTTGATGCCCTGAATAGATAGGATATGATACGGGCGGGGGTGACAAAGGAAATGTGTAGACTAGGGGCGAAATGAATGCAAACTCGTCTAAGCAGTAGGGTATCTCCAGCTCCTATCCTTGAATATGTCCAGTAACGCCGAATGCAAAACAAAGGGACCAAAATGCCTCATGCAGGCAATCCAAGACTCGCCAATCACTCTTCGAGTCCTTCTCGCAGCGCGTCGATATCAACAAGATCAGGAGACACCTTGCTTGGGGGCCCGCGGCGCTGGTGAGCCGCCAAGTACTCCTGAAACCCAGGTATCGCCCCGGGCTGGTTGATGCCTGGTGCACGGCGAAGGTCTCTCTCTTTTTCTTTCTCCTTGCCACTCCGTTTAGGCGGCGTAGGCGTAGGCGGGGTGGTTGTTGGAGTGGTTGCCCGTGGGGGAACGGAACCTCCGCCGCTCCACGGCCGCCAGCTGACCCATCTCCCAAGACCGCTCGAGTACTGAGAATGCTGCGATCCGGGGCTAGATGGCGATGTGCCACGTACGGGCGTTGACACCATTCTCGGCATGGGCAACCCTGCGAGGCTGTCGCGCAACATAACGTCACTTCGTTTGTCGCTTCCGCGAGAGATGGTAGACCGTGCGGTAACGCCAGTGAAGACGGCATCTGCCCCGCCTAAAGGCCGCAGGGTCATTTGACTCGGTCGTACCTTCAGCGTGTGAATGTCAAGTCCTCCAGATAGAGACATGATCGACTCATGAGAGACTGCACGATGCAGACGCTGCCGGGGTAGCTCCTCGTATTTCGAGAACGACCTTTCCGTCTCCGTCTCCATCGTCTCCGTGTCAGTCTCCGTGACCTCTTCACTGGCTGAAGTGAGATCCGGAAGCTCCTCTGTGCCGTTCTCTTCTCTTTCCTCCTCAATCGTTGTCGATATGTGCTGCGTGACGTGAAGCGCTGGCGCCGCAGGTGCAGCGGGGGATGCCACGCTTAAAAGCCTACTAGGCACGGAGAAGCTTCGCATGGACGCTTCCGATGGGCGCTTGTTGTGAGATGACTTCCATGTTGGTGAAGTCGGGTCCAGACTTGTGGTTGGAGACGTGGGGATATCCATATCCAGGATTGGCCTGTCAAACATGGACAGTCGCGGATTTGACTGCGGGGAGCTTGGGACGGACGAAGGTGCGAACTCTGACGGTTGTTCCGAGAAAACGGACCATCTGTTAGATGGTCCCATGGAGACTGTCGAGGTGGAGGCCTTGTGAGAGTGGGAGGCCATGGCCGGTGTTGAGGGTGGAGGGCGCCACGCCGGAGGAGGCGTAGAGGATCTTGAAACGCTCGTAGGCGAAAAGAGTCCTGGGTTCAAGCTGTGACGCTTCTTCTTCGACTTGTTCTTTTCGGCCACATGGTAGTGGTGATGAATATGCAACTCCTGGGAGATGTTTTGGGTCACCTCGGCGGGTTCCAGGGGAAGCTCTGCACGCAAAGTAGACACGGCGCTTGTGTCGTCCTCGTGAATAGGCTGGTGGCACATCAACTGGTCCCGCAAAGCCTGGATTTCGTCGTTGGAGTTGACCAGCATTTGCCGCAGTTCCGCCATGCCCAACTGCAGGTTTGCGTTATCCTGAAGCAGATCGCGCACGAAATGGGACACCACATTTGTGCCGCCTTTCCCGGTGTTGAGTGACTTGGCTGCGGCGGCTCCCTTAAGACGTCCAGCGGCGGCATTCAGCTCCTTTTCCATCTCTCGTTGACGCTCCATGCGGCCCAGAACCTCCGTGTGGCGTTCTCTTTCCTCCTTGGCTTCCTGTTCCATGCGCTCCAGCTGCTCTTGAAGATCGGAGATTCCCCTCTCGGCTTTCCTCCATCGCTGCATGGCAGAGCGGGCTTCAGATTCGGAGGTGATGAGGGTGTTCTGCAAGCGCAGCTGCTCCTGCTCGAGGAGGGCGATATGCCGTTCCATCTCAGCAGCCCGGGCTGCTGCGCCCTCAAGGCGACGGACGGCCTGGTGGGAAGATAGCAGGGTGGCCTCCAGGGTCTGGATCCGGATGTCGGAATCTTGGACGGTATTGTTCAGCATCTCGAGCTGGTCGAGCAAGGTTCGATTCTCCTCGACGGTTCTCGTGTTCTCGGCCTGAAGCTCCAGCTTATCGTTCTCCAACTGTTCGATTCGGCTTGTTAATGACAGGCGGTCTCGTTCCGCATCGGCCATGTATGCCTCGTGGCGGGCAAGCAGGGCCTGGAGTGAAAAGGTCAGCGACATTGTCGACATGAGCGGTGGTTCCGAAAAAATGCAATTGGCGATGTCAAGCGTGGAGCTGGAGAGCAAAGTTTGCGGACTGAAACGAGCACAGGGCCCCATCTTCTTGATATGAATCACAGGAAATGAGGTCTTGGAATGCATCGAGATAGGACACGGGACGAACAGAGCTGGAGCAGAGGCTGGAATGTTCTTGACTTTGAGTTGGGCGGGGGAGAAAAAAAGAAGGGTGAGGGAATAGGGCAGAGACAACGCACCTTGCCCAGCTTAGCGGCGGTATGGACATCTTTTTCGACGGTTTCTAGGAGGGTGCAGCTGTGTTTGAGAAAGGCGCAATCGTTGCGGCCGCAGCAGCAGCGAAGCTTTGGGCCATTGTCGGGGCGAGCCGTGGAAGTTGGGACGAAGTCTGCCATGGCGTCGGCGTCGCGAGATGGGGCGTCATCGGTGGACTCTGCCATTGTTATCGCGGCAGAGAAGACGTCTCTACGGCGGGCAGCATGCTGAGCTGAGACGAGGGCAGCACGGACGCGGGCACTTTGAACCGTGGACGGGGTGCTGCCGATGGGGATCACGAGCAGGTGGGGGTTGAATAAACGAGGGTTTTCGGTACCGCAGCCGTAGCGACTCGGGCTGGGGTCGACGAGATGAGTCGGTGATGAGAGTGAGACCCGGCGGGATTGTGCGCGAGAGAGGGAGGAATGATTTTATGTCGAATTGTGGTTGTTGTGTGTGTGCGTGTGCGTGTAGGTGTACAGTCTCCGTAGCTTGGGCGTACTTGTATTGGGGGTCGACGCGATTGGGAGAGAAGAGACGAGGCGGCGCGGTGAGCACCTAATGCGAGTGCCAAGGCGTGGTGAGTAGGAGGATCCGCCGTTGTGCGTGTTATCGCGAAGTGGGCGTGACTGGGAGTGACTGGGAGGCCCTCTGTGTGCGGTTGTGTCTTTGGCGGGCGATTGTGCCTTTACTGGAGCAGTGTGGCTCTCGATGGTCTGCTAGGCGCGGTATGGACAGGGGATGACCCAGGCCGGCGGGGGTCGACTGCAGTTTCTTTTGAGAGCATGTGGTCCGAGCCGAAATGAGTCTCATCAAATAAGAGAGAGGCAGCGCGAGAAAAGAAAAAGATTTCAACGGCAAAGGCTGCGAGGTCGGATCCGATAACGAAGCGGGGTGTCTGCCAGGTAGCAGTGTGTTGTAGGTATTGTCGTAGGTATGTATCCGTATTCGTAGGCGAGGTAATGATGCTGAAGAAACAAGATACAAAGGCGGCAGTGAGGTATCGAGCAGGTGTTCGTCCGACCCAGCAGACGACGGGAGGGTGGAGGGAGGTGGAAGGGGTCCCGGTCAGGAACCCGACTGGAACAGGAACAGAGGATGCGATGGTGAGATTGAGAGATTGAGACAGTGGAGGGCAAAGGCGCGCAGGGGCCTCGCAGGAGTCAGTCAGGACAGACGGGATGGAATGGAAGATGGGAATGACGACCCTAAGAAAAACGAGATGGAAGACGGGAGAGCTACCCAAGAAAAAAAAAAAAAAGAAAAAAAAAGAACCTGAAGCCGGAAATAGCTGAGACGGGACGGCGCAGCGCAGTGCAGCAGCCCAGCCCAGCAGCGCACATGGCGCCCTCCAGAGAAGGAAAGAAACGTTCGCGTCAAGCCAAACACAGGCAGGCACAGGCAGGCTCGCCCTTCCCACGCTGATCCAAACTGGGATGGCGTCTTTTGGTGGTCCCCACTTGGCGTTCTTTCGGCGTACCCACGTACCCAAGGTCTCCACCAATCCAGGAACACCACACATGAGAGTTGTCATCCCGCCCACGTCCCCCAGGAACAAGTCAACGAACCCCACCTCCAGTGCCCGCTCTGCCGCTTCACGTTCACAAGTCACTGCTGTCTGGCTCAGAGGTGAGATGTTGTCTTCAATGTATCTACCTACCTACCTCACTGAGAAAAGTACATGAGATAAGGCACCACTGGCATATGGGGTAGTAGGTACAGAAACCACAAACTGCCACCCCACGAGGCCAGCCAGCCATTGCCAACGAATGAGACTCATCATGTCTGCCAAAATGACGACAGACTACCTGCCTGAGCTTAGGTTCCCTCAGGTTCGTCAGTGGTGTCTTGTGACAGGAGCTGGCAGCCACTCATCTCGTGGCCGCATGGCGACGGCCACCTCACCTTTACACCACCACCAGCCACCTCACTTCCTGGCAGTCGCTCCAGACCAACAACATCTCGACTCAACGAACAAGTGAAAACTCGGTGACCATGACGCAAATTTGCAGATAACGATGGCCGTGACCGCCGTCAATCTACAAGGTTCATCGCGCTAGCCCACGTCCATCTGACAGGAGTTCTGAATCGGCGCACATTGACTCAGATCGGGCTATCCCCGCGACCAAGTTTTTCTATCCCATTCCCGAGTCAAAAGCTTACTGCACGCGACCGCGACTGCTCAAAACAATGGCGCGTAGAAGAATTCCCCCGTCATCTACCATAGAGGAACTCTTCCATGTGAAGGAATCTTGTCGCGATTCCACCGTTGTGTACCTTATTCTCAGACATGACTGGCCTTCAGCTATCGGTAAGGCTTTTACCCCAAACCTGCCAATAGGACCCGTCAGTTCTAGAACGGTAGCACCTGGCCGCATCGGCCGATTCGACTACGCTGAAGCTGATGCTCGGCGAGAAGAAGGTAGTATCAGTCGGCGGCGGCCCCTCACCTTTGACACCCGCGGCGACGGGTTGGTTGCAGCCGGCCCGGCAACACGCATCGAGATTCAGTGGGCCGATCCGCTGCATCTCGGTGTGCATCCACTGTAAATTCGGTGCCTGACAGCGGGCACAGGGCGGGCAGGTACTCTCAGTGTGTGAGGTACACCGCTGTGGATCTCGGCCGAGCCACTTTTAGATCATCTTAATGACAATCCCGACGTCAAGCCTCTGACCTCCGTCAACCGGGTCCGAACACGGTTGCCTCAAACCCGTCACTCAACATCATTTCTTCCGCCCTTCCGATCTCACGCCACAGACACCACATACCCGCGGATTCGGCCCAATCCATCGCTGGGTGCGCAATGTCGTCCTCAGAAAAGACGCCGCCGGCACCGGCAGACGCCAGCAAAACCGTCGTCCGCGGCGCCTCCCTCCTCATCATCCTCCAGATCGGCTCCCGCGCAGTCACCTTCATCGCCAACCAGCTGCTCCTGCGCTTCCTGACCGCCCAGCTCCTTGGCGTCTCGACACAGCTGGAGGTCTACTACCTCTCCGTCCTCTTCTTCGCCCGCGAGAGTCTGCGTGTCGCCGTCCAACGCCAGGAAACCCGCCCCGGCTCCAGCAAGCGCGATGACGACCCGAAGGCCCGCGTCGGCCGTGAAAGCCAGGCCGTCATCAATCTAGGCTACCTCGCCGTCCTGCTGGGCTGTCTCGTCACCGTCGGCCTTGGATGGCTCTACCTCTCGTCCGCCGATGAGCTGACCCGCAACACTCCCAATTTCCTGCTCGCCCTCCGCCTCTACGCCGTCGCCGCCGTGCTCGAGCTCCTCTCCGAGCCCTGCTTCGTTCTCATGCAGACCAGGCTGCAGTTCGGCACACGCGCCACCTCAGAGTCCATCGCAACCTTCCTGCGGTGCATCGTCACCTTTGGCACCGCCGCGTGGGCGTCGCGAGCCGGCATCGAGTTTGGCGTTCTCCCCTTCGCCGCCGGACAGCTGTCCTACGGCGCCAGTCTTCTGCTCGTCTTCCTCTGGTCCGGCGCTCGTCTATCAAGCACAGACGGCTTCTCCCTCCTCCCAAAGAGCCTGGGCCCCAGTCAAGAATACGTCGCCTCTTACTTCTACCGGCCAACCGTCAGCCTGGCGTCCAGCATGATGGCCCAGAGCATCGTCAAGCACGTCCTCACCCAGGGCGACACTTTCCTGGTTTCCATCCTCTCCTCTCCCAAGTCACAAGGCGTGTATGCCCTGGCCAACAATTACGGAGGCCTGCTCGCCCGCCTCGTCTTTCAGCCAATCGAAGAGAGCAGCCGCAGCTACTTTAGCCGCCTCCTGTTGTCGCAAGACACAAAGACCAGCAAGCCCTCCAAGGAGACCGCAAACACGGCCAGCCAACATCTCCACACCCTGCTCAGATTCTACGTCCTCCTCTCAGCTGTCATTGTGAGCATTGGCCCGGTAGCTGCCCCGCCCCTGCTGTCCCTCGTAGCTGGCAAGCGCTGGGCCAGCGAGGGCGCTGGAGACGTGCTGGCAGTATACTGCTACTACATCCCTCTGCTTGCCATCAACGGCGTGGCCGAAGCATTCGTGGCATCGGTGGCGACAGAAGCACAGGTGCACAGGCAGTCAGTCTGGATGGGCGCCTTTTCTGTAGCCTTTGGCTCCGCGGCCTTCATCTTCATGCGCGTCATGGACCTTGGTGCTTCAGGTCTCGTCTTTGCCAACTGCATCAACATGCTTTGTCGCATCGTTTGGAGCATCGCATTCATCAAATCGTACTTTAAAGGTCTTGAAACACCATTCGAACTTTTTACATTGCAGCCAAACGCCGTCACCTCTATCGTCTGTTTATCTGCGCCGCACCTCATCCGAAAGGTGGCCGGCGTCGTTTCCTCGGGGGCCTCCACGTCGTTCAAGCACCTGGTCGCCATTGGCGTGGCCTCTGTCCCCGTCGCCCTTTTGATGTAAGTTGCCATCATCTTCCCTGACTCTTTGACTCTGGTATTCTAACATCCATCTAGCCTCTTTGCGGAACGGCGGTTTCTCATGCAGTGCTACAACTCGGCCCGCAGACCAAAGGCTGCTTCTTAGCTTAGACACCAATTAGATATAGAAAAGAAAATGAAATCAGACAGTTGCCTGGACAGGCTGGTAATTTAATCGTCAAACACAATCTTGGTGGCCTTCTTCGTCATGTCAACGTCCTTGAAGAAGGCGCCGTAGGTGTCGTGGGCCTTCTTCTTAACCGTCGTGCCGAACTTGAACAGTTCTTCGGGCACGGGCTGGTTGGCGCCCTTGAGAATGTTGATCAAACTAGGTCATGTGTAAGCAATTGTCTTGAGTATCGTCAAATCTTCCAGCAACTTACGATCCAGAGTGCGCCTTGTCCTGCTGCGTGAAGAGGGTGATAGCCTCGCCGGTCTTGCCAGCACGACCGGTACGTCCGATTCTGTGGACGTAGTCCTCGATTGTCAGAGGGAACTAGAAAATGGTCAGCCAACTGCTGTGCATCGACGGCACGAATTGAGACTTACGGTCACGTTGATGACAAGCTTCACCTCGGGAATATCCAAACCACGGGCGGCAACGTCAGTGGCAACCAGGACGGGCGTCGTGCCCGCCTTGAAAGCCTCCAGACTGCGTGTGCGCTGCTCCTGGCGCAGATCTCCGTGGATGCCGCCGACGCGGATGCCACGCTGCTGCAGGAAAGTCTCGACGCGCGTCGCTTCCTTCTTGTACAGGCAGAAGACGAGAATGCGGTCGTTCTTCTTGTCGCCCTGCTGGTGCTGCTTGAGCAGCTGAAGCAGCCTCTGCTCCTTGGCCCTGGGGTCGACAACCTCGACGCGCTGGGTGATGCGCGTGTTGGCCTGCAGCTCGACGGCACCGCTGGCAGTCTCCTTGCCGCTGGAGCCGATGGTGATCTTGATGGGGTCAACCATGAAGGACTCGGCGAGCTTGCGGACGGACGCGGGCCACGTCGCCGTGAACATGACGGTCTGGCGCTCCTCACGGGGGGGCATGGCACCGAGGATGCCCTTGATGTCCTCCTCGAAACCCTTGTCGAGCATGCGGTCGGCCTCGTCGAGGACGGCGAAGCGCGTGTCCTTGAGCTCGATGGTGCCGTCGGCCATGAAGTCCTTGAGACGACCCGGGGTCGCCACGATGACGTCGGCGCCACGGTTCAGAAGGGCGCGCTGGTCATCCTTGGAGGCACCGCCGTAGATGCACACGCACTTGAGGCCAAGGAGAGACGAAACGTGCTCGAGCTGCTCCTGGGTCTGCATGGCCAGCTCACGTGTCGGGGACACGACGACGGCCTTGATGCCGCGCTTCTTGACCTTAGAGATAGCCTCGACAAGGGGCAGGGCGAAGGCCATGGTCTTTCCGGAGCCAGTCTCTGCGACACCGATGACGTCGCGGCGGGAGAGGGTGAAGGGCCAGGAAGCGGCCTGGATGGGGGTAGGCGTCTTGTACGAGGAGAAGGGGTTCTTCTGGATAAGCGGAGTTTGCGGGAGGTAAGAGAACTGGAGGATGGGGCGCAGGTGGCTGGTCTTGTCTGTCGGGTCCGTGACGGTGATGGTCTCGGCGGTCATGAAGGCGTCAATGTCGGACTGGGGGAGAGCAGACAGGGCAGCGGCCTGCGCGTACTCTGCTCCGGCAGCAACAGGCTCGGCAGCCTTTGCGCTGGTAGCACCGCTCTCAGCCTCCTTGTCCTTCTTGTCCTTCTTCTTCTTTTCCTTCTTCTCCTTCTTTTGCCTCTTCTTCTCGGCCTTGTCGTCCTCATCGACGTCTATCTTGTCCTCGACAGCAGCGGGGGCTTCCTCAGAAGCTTCCTCGGCCTCGTCCTTGCTGCGCTTCTCCTTCTTCTCCTTGTTTTTTTTCTTCTCCTCCTTTTCCTTCTTGCGCTCCTTCTTCTCCTTCTTTTCCTTCTTCTTCTGCTTCTTCAACTCGGCGGCCTCGTCGCTGTCAACATCGCCAGCGGCAGGGAGGTCCTTGACTTTCTGCTTCTTGCTGGGGATCTGCTCGACCTCGCTGTCGGCGAGAGAGTGCTTTGTGGCGGCCATTGTCGCGATCGATTCTGGGCTCGGTCGCTGTGGGAATTGACTTGCGACGCTGAAAATATCCCCGAAGACGGTGAGCTCGAGTCGAAAGGGCGGGTGGCTGAGGGGCGAGTGCAAGTGCGATCGGATGGTCGCAGAGACAGACGAAGGGAAAAAAAAAAATTGCTTATCGATATGGCGATAAGATTGGCAGCCGATAAGCAGCGGCCAAGGGTCCAGGCCCGCTCGTCACGCTAATCCCGTTGTGGCCCATGCTTCCCCGCTCACCGAGCCCCGGCCAGAATCGGAGCTGAAGACCCACTCGGTGTTTTCCACCTTCCTCGATCGGCCCCGGACTTCAGTGTTCTTCACTCACCCTCCCCACCTCTCCCACTTCCGCGCGGATTCCACTCCATGTGCCCTTCCCCTCACTGCCAGCTGTCACTCGCTTGTTACGATACTCCCTGTTGGGCCTTGCTGCCCGTCTCTCTGCCTCTGAGGCCGCATGCAGCCCCCCCCCCCCCCCCCAAAAGTCGGACGGGTGCGTGCTAATCCCAGCCGAGACTTGGTTTAAAGCACTGAGGGAGGCCGTCGTTGGCTCAAACCACCGGCGCCGTCGAATGGGATATCTTCCGTCGTGCCTCTGGAGCTGCGCTCGGGTAACTTGAGCGAAACCTGCCCAACAGGAGCGGGCCGTCAACTGTCCATTTCCGTTACCACGAAACTGGGACTATCAACGTCCAGGAAAAAGGAACCATCAGAGACACCGACGTTGTGAAATATGCAGGCGAACTTCTTGTGCGTATCTGCGAACTGCACAAGATTCGGCACACCACAGCGCTCGCGTACAGGTATCAGGTAGGCGGCCGCGGGCATCGAGGCCGCCATGTCAGCCAATAGTCCCCAGGGCGTCAGCAAGGCGGCCCAACCCTTGCAACGGGAGCTAGCCACCGTCTGCAGTTCTTCGAGGGATTTCCATACCCAGCCTATATTCGTACTTCAACCCTGTCCCGTCCTGCCAATGAGTCTGGTTCTCGTGCTGCATGGGGAGATGATCGCGGCAGCGCATCACCCTGCGATGCCCATGTCACACGGCTGACGGTGCGGCGTTCACCCTTGTTGTGTCCTCTTCTGATAGCGTCCCACGTTGCACCTCGATGGCGACAACGCGGCGCCCCACGGGGGTGGGGGGAATAGAACAGCTTCGAGATGAGGTAGAAATAGTAGCCTTCCCCCGAGATGGGCGTCAGTAGCCGTTGCAGCCGTCATTTCTTCAAAACAAAACCACACTCCGCGGCTCTATGGATAGCTGTCAGGTACAGGGGAGGCCTGACCTGTACGGGCTCGGCCTTCGAGTCGCATTCTACATCCAATGGTTCGGCGCAATCATTGTAGAATACCTCGAGGTCGCCGACCTGCCCGACATCAGACTCATTGGCCTCCTGTTTTCCGCGGCCGCCTTCTTCGGGCTGATTGTCAAAGTCACCGTGACCACACTACAGCCAGCTGATGTCTATATCGTCTTTCTCCTAGCGATGGGCATCTACTTCTTCCTGGTTCCATTGTATATATGGAAAGCGTTGACGTGCTTCAACCCATACTGGAACCCCTTCCGATGGGCCAAGGAGGATCCAAGCCCGGCCTTCAAGGGTCTCAGCTTCACGTTGCTCCTGGCGTTGACAGCGCTGGGCATCTGGTTCTGGTGCTCGTTCGTTCCGGAGAATCCGTGCTCCTCGTCTCAGTGCGGCTTCTTCTTCAGTTGCGTCAAGCTTGGTAACAAGGCATTCGTCGCCTTCAACGCGATTCTCTGCTTTGCCATCCTGCTGGTTTGTGTCGTCGTCTTGCTGCTCAAGATGGGTTGGAAGATACCGTTCTGGCGGCAGAGGCGCAAGAAGCGTAGGATCAGGTGAGTCAACTCCCAGCCACATTATGATAATGTCAGTCAATCCTAATGCCGATTCTGCAGAGCGGTGCACGTCATGTTAGTCAAGGAGACCAAGACTTTGAGCAATATTGCCGTCGCGGCCACTCTCACCGCTGCCGTTGAGCTGACCATCTCATGGAACCACATCCAAGATGTAAACAACATTTCCGACGTCGTCCAAATGCTTCCTCTCTTCATCAGCGCTGGATTTCTGGTGCGCATACTGTTCCTGCACTTTGCGGGGGCTAACGAAAGCTCGGATTCCTCCGAAGAAGACAGTGATGGCGAGTCGAGTAGTGACATGACGGAGTCACAGGGTGGGTTACCGCCGCCACCTCCTGTTCATCCACGTTAGGAGTAGCATGTGTTGTATCTGAGCTTTTACGATATGAGTATTTGATATTGCGGCAACCAACGTACTTGTGAACTCTCCTCATTCCTATGCATTAGAGAGCCAGGTACATGCAGGAGAAATGGCCGTACCAGTATGAAAGTAGCCGGTGAGCATGAGGCAAAGAAGAACAACGATGCGCATTGCAATTGCTACCAGACCCACGAGACGTCAATGTCTACGGCAGTTCGATGTCGAGTTTTGATTATATATGACTAAACTATTCAGGCCTTCAAGCTGAGCGTTGTTCCAACCAAGAAGACATCCACGGATAATACCAATGGAAAGTCCTGGCTCTCATAACGGTGCCTTCAACATTACATTGCATCCTCAACGTTACATGAGATTTTCCCCTCAACTTGACATCCACTTTGGTATTTGAGTGAACTTTGACATTTCATCCGCGGTCTCCTTCCACAATAGCTTCTGTAGCCGCATGCCATCATCAGAATTGGCGTAGCCTTCTGGCCTGAGAAACGACGTCAGCATCATTGCCTCCATAACCAAGATCCAGTACTTACTTCCAGATGTCTTTATCACCCAGCTGTTTCCCGTGCGTCTCAGCACCCACCACCGCGGCAGCATGAAGCCCAATCCAGCCAGACTGCTCCGGAGACCTGGCCCGTACGGCCTTCACCGCACTCATTGCCAACCTGAAAGGCAGCGGCAGCACGTCGCTCATTGCCGTCTTCACCATCCCGGGGCAAAACGCATTGACGATGACCTTCTCAGGCCCCAAATGTTGCCGCAGCTCTCGGAGAAACAGAAACACCAGGAGCTTGCTGTCCGCGTACCGAGACAGACCGTAAAAGTTCGCCTCGGCGTCCAAGTGCTCCAACACTGACTCTCCGGGTGCGAGAGGCGCCTTTGCCTCCAAGCTGGTGTTTCCTATGGCTCGGCTTCCGGTCCAAGTGACTCTCCCGGGGGATCTCGTCCTCTGAGCCGTGGATTCTAACAAAGGGAGAAGCTGAAGCATCAAGAGCACGTTGGAGAGGTAGTTCACCTGGACCGTCGCCTCGTGATTCGTCGCAGCAACATGACGCTTGAGTCCCGGAACTCCAGCGTTCAGCATCAGAATGTGGAGGTCTTTGTGCTCACTGCAGAATGCTTTTGCAAAAGACTGGACGCTGCCGTAGTCTTCGGCATCCATCTTCATGACCCTGACGATGGCGTCTGGGTTGGCCGACTTGATAGCTGCATCATCCAGAAGTTCTCGTTTTACCGACTCGCCTTTGGAGGTGTTGCGGACCGCAAGTACAACCGTCGAGGCTCTCAGGAGAACGAGCTGCTTGGCCAAGGCAAGGCCGATTCCAGACGTGGCGCCAGTGACGATGGCGGTTTGGCCGTCAAGATACAAGTCATCCGGCAACGGCGTCACTGGGGGCTGGAAGAGTCGCATGATGGTAAAGTTGAAACGAGGTCGAATGAACTGATCTTGGTATTCTTGCTTTCCATCGTAACAGCCGCAAGAATTGCGTCTTTTATTTATGAAGCCATTACGGCCGTACAGTATCGTCTTGCTCGACAAGACACTTCAAACCCGACGGCTTTCATGTCCGCCTGTTGCGATGCCATCGTCAAAGTCCGCCGAGTCCTCGTCGTCGTTTTTCCAAGACGGCGAGGCAGAGGCGTCTTTGACAATGTGGTGTTGGCGGAGTTGTCCATGGCCTCGCCCCAACGCGGTTAACCATTTGAAGAATCGGGAGCTGCTCCGACGCTGCTTACAGAGCAGGCAGATAAGATCGGGGTGTTGTGCCGCAGCCGTGGTCGGTCCTGTGCAGGCTGGCGGAGACGGTGGCAGGGGATCCGACCAGAAGTCTCCGAGGACCATCCGAAGCCCGCCGGGTCGGCATTTGGACCGGCTCACTCGCACACATTTCCTGTGATCAAAGAATGTGATTGAAATAAGTTACTCACGAATCCCAAATCGACGTTCGTATTTCCATGCATGTTCTTGTCCTCGTGGTGTTCCACTGACCAAGAAATTGCGATACGGAGTCAAAGCATGAACGTGGTCAGGCTGTACCCTTGGAGAGGGAGTCCTCCCAGCATCAATCGCACTCGCCCCGCATCACCAGTCTCGCGATGCATTATGCCTAGCCAACGAACGCGCCGCTATCGGTGCACTCTGTTGGTCGGGCCTCGCCGAGTCTTAGGCTCAGTTCCCCATGCAATGTCAAGTTTTTGGAAATTCTCATGTTCCTTTCTTCGGATTTTCATCTGTCTTGTCGGTCGCTGATAAGCTGGCCACTAACTAAAATGGTATTTCAACACTGACGTACAACCCTGCCCCTTGGAAGCCTCTGAGATGAGATTTTGTAAAGAGTAGCTTCGTGGCAGCATGGGCTTGAATATCGTGATGGCCGTAGCGGCCGCGATGAAGGAGCCTTCGTCCATCCAAGCCGTGTGAATCCGTATTTCCCTCCCAAACTCCAGTAATTTTGTTGAAAAAATGTTTTGAAACGACGAAATCTTGTTTAGGCGAGAATCGCCCAATCACCAGACCTCACCACACCCACTGCACCACTTGGCATCATTCTCCGTGTCCGAACTCCATGAAACATGTAACGGGTTAAGAAAAGAGATAAATCATTCATGCGGATGCGGATGCGGAAGCGGCGGCGGGGGCCTCGGTCTTGGCCTCGGTGCCTGCGAGGTTGGTGGGCTTCGCGTTGGGGTTCTTGGTGTAGTAGTCAGAAATGGCGGCCTTGATGGCGTCCTCGGCAAGCATGCTGCAGTGAAGCTGTTGTTTTGTTAGCACCGGATAATGCGGCAGCTTTGCGTCGTCTGGGCAGCCATACCTTGACGGGGGGAAGCTTGAGCTCCTGGGCGATCTCAGTGTTCTTCACTCGGCCGGCTTGCTCCAAACTACATTGGTGGTTAGCAAGGAGATGAGTAATGTAGAGAAATGTGTCGACTCACGTCATGCCACGGACGAGCTCGGTCAGGTAGCTGGAGGATGCGATAGCGGAACCGCAGCCGAAGGTCTTGAACTTGACATCGGAGATCGTGTTGGTCTTGGGGTCGACGCGGATGTTGAGCCTGCGACAAACTTGTTAGCATGTAGGTCTGACAGAGATGAAGGATATATATCGCATGGCGGTCGGTTGATGTGCGAGTGCATTCGGGAGGGAGCCGAAGCAAAATGAAGCAGCTTGCGACCGGAGGGCATGCCGAGCCCCGCAGTGCGTGCCGACAGCGACTTGATGATATTGGGGATGTTCTTCGCGGGAGGCGTCTTACTTCATAACGTCACCGCAGGCGGGAGCGCCGACGAGGCCCTGGCCGACGTCCTTGTCGCCCTTGGGCATGGAACCGACATTGCGGGGGCGGGAGTAGCTGTTTCGCAGACATCAGTACTCTTCGTCTTCCAAACGTGATATCCGGGGTCACATACTGGTCCAGCACCTTCTCGTGGTATGCCCTCGTCGCGCCGACGGCAACAGCAGGTGCAAGCTGGCGGGCGGGAGCGGCGGAGGGGCGGACAGAGGTGGTGAGGATCGCGCGGGAGGCGACACGCAGGGACCTGGAGAACATCGTGAAGGGTATTTTCGTCGTCGGGGTCTTTTTCGGTTGGCTGTGTGCGGGTAGGTATCGAGCTTAGGAAATCGTCGCAGGTGTGTTTGAAGTCGCAAGGATCGATTGAGGGTATCAAAAGTGATTGTCGATGGTGTTGGCGACAAGAGGAGGGCGAAATAAGAAATTTGTTGAGGCAGAAGGGCACTCGGCAGCTGAGGGTTTAGCGGAGGGCAGAAAGAGGAGGCGAAGATTCGGGTCAAAAGAATAAAATGGAGAGAGCTGGCGCTGGCAGTGGCAGTGGCAGTGGGAGTGGGAGTGGCACCGTCGCAGTTCACTCCCAGTCACTGGAGCGGGCGCTGGGACGGGCTCCAGAATCTGGCACTCGCACACTCACAGCTGCGGATGCGGGACTTGTGACGGAGAACGATGGCGATCTCGGTGGTAGCAGGTGCCAGCCGCCAATCAGAGCTTTCAATGACCATGCATTAAGTCATGGAGAGCTCACTAGGCTCGGCGCCTCGGAGAAGACAAAAACTCGACCGCCTCCACTTGATTCGTCAGACGTCGTCTCATTGGCTGTGATAAGGCACGTTTCCTCGGCTCAGCGACGGGGAGAGTACGTACCACACGGCACCGGAGCGTATCCCCGTCTTTTGACAGCCCGCGCCAGGCCTCCCCTCTGTCCCTACCAGCTGGCTGGGCGGGATTCGCAGCTGCGGTGGAGCATCCGACGGGGCGGCAACAATTTGTCATTGTCCTCGTCAACGAAAGAGATTGGATCTGATTAGATACGTCCTGCACCTCCGTCGTCGCTGGTCTTACGTACTCCAGATTCAATCACCGGCCGGTCGGCGGTAGGCAGGGTCCCGTGTCCGCTTTTTTGTTCTTCTTTTTTTCTGTCCTCTGTTCTTAAGTCCGGGGAAAGTCGTTTCGATGCATAATCTCCACTAAAAAGTCGGTGTTGCATCAAAGACAGCATCTTGACTCATCCACGCGCAATTAAGCAGCTGTCATGCACGTAGACAGCGCAATGCGATTAACCACTGCGACAGCCCCACTCCACTACGTAATCCCGTCGTTCAGCTCCAGGCAGCCTGTCCTTACCTAAGCTCAAGCTCTCCCGCGTGCAGCAGTAGAGAGGTTCAGTGTTGCCTTGTGGTGCCGTGACTGGGTCCCCGCCGCGGGGCAGCACCAGCACCAGCACCAACCAATACAGCCCACCAAGACTTAGCTGGGTGCACCACCACAACGGCCACTACCTTACCTTACCTTACCACTATTTTCCTGCAAGAGGTTGAGCTTATCGGTTGTTTGCTCTGACTTGCTTTGCTCAGGAACCTGCCTTGCGCCTTCTCAACTCAGCTTCCTTCCTTTCAAGGTTGTGCTTTGACGCCTCTGCTGCACCTGCCTGTTTGCCTTTTCTACAAGACAGCCAGGGCGCATTCAAAAGTCAACACAACTTCAACCCTCACCCACCACAGCAACATTCCGAAGCTCACTGACCACGATCTCTGAACGAGAAAAAGCAACACCAGCTTCCACCATGGCGTGCCCTCATCTGGAGACCATAGCCCCAAGTTTGTGTTCCCCGAGGCTTACAGACATCTCCCCTGCCCATGCGAAGCTTCACCCAGCTGACATCTTGCAGCTCTGCAGCCGCCGACGCCCATCCAATCTGTCTATCGAGAGGACTGCACCCAGTGCTTCGACTCCCGTGTAAGCACTTCTCTAAGCCTCCCTCGACCTTCATTTGCTGACTTGTTGTGTCCAGGACGATCCCGCCGGCGTTGATGTCTGCCTCCAGTGCTTCAACGGCGGTTGTGCTGGTGATCGCAGCCACGCCCAGCTTCACCGACGGCTATGGGAGCACCCTCTCGTGCTGAATATTCGCCGCACCCGCAAAGTCGTCGTCCGAGATGAGCCTCCGCTCAAAATGTCGAAGCTGGCTATCGCCGCCGAGACCGAAGAAGACCGATTCGACACCACAACCACCGTCAAGTGCCTCGAGTGCAACCAAGAGCTTGACAGGACAAGTGACAAGCTTGCAAATGTCGTCGATGGAATTATGAAGGCCAACACCTTTTCCCGCAAGGAGGAGGTCAAGGCTTGGGAGCAGGAGCTGACCAGCTGCGAGCACATCTTGCTTATGCAGCAGTCGGAGCCCCGAACCATTCAATCCGGCGATCTTGGACACTGCTCGGCCTGCGACTTGCACGAGAACCTTTGGCTCTGCCTGGAGTGCGGGAACCTGGGCTGCGGCCGCAAGCAAATGGGCGGTGTCGATGGTAACTCCCACGCCCTCGCACACTCGACCGAGTCTGGACATGGTGTCGCTGTCAAGCTGGGATCCATTACCCCCGAGGGTACTGCAGACGTCTACTGTTACAAGTGCGATGAGGAGAGAATTGACGGAGACCTTGGCCAGCATCTGGGCCACTGGGGAATCATCTTGGCCGATCGACAGAAGACGGAGAAGAGCTTGACGGAGATGCAGATTGAGCAAAACTTGCGCTGGGACTTCAGCATGACTACTGAGGACGGAAAGGAGTTGAAGCCTCTCTTTGGCGCCGGCTTGACTGGCCTCAAGAACCTCGGTAACAGCTGCTACCTTGCCAGCATCGTCCAGTGTCTTTTTGATACCCCCGCCTTCAAGAACCGCTACTTCTTGCCTGCCCGCGACCTTCCCGTTGTCCATGACCCTGCGGAGGATCTGGAGACCCAGCTTCGCAAGATGGCAGACGGCCTGATTTCAGGCCGCTACTCGAGGCCTGATTCCGATGCTGTCCCATCTGATCAGTCCCCCGACCTCCCGACACAGAAGGGCCTGGCACCCGCCATGTTGAAGCACTTGATCGGCAGAGGTCATGCCGAGTTCTCGACCATGCGCCAACAGGATGCCTTTGAGCTGTTGCAGCACATTTTCAAGCTTATCACTCGTTCACCGCATCCCCCCGACCTTGGAGACCCGACCCAGCCTTTCCGCTTCGTTCTTGAGCAGAGGTTGCAATGCCTTGGATGCAAGAAGGTCAGGTACTCGACTAATGAGCAAGACAACATCTTCATCGACGTCCCATTGGAGAAGCTTCCCGCCGAGGAGGGTGCCGAGGCGAAAGCCGATGCGTACAAGCCGGTCACGCTCAAGGAGTGTCTGGATAATTTCACCGCCGAAGAGGTTGTGGAGTTGACGTGTTCTGCATGTGGAAGCAAGGACGGTTACACCAAGCGATCTCTGTTCAAGACGCTCCCTGAGAACCTTGTCGTCAATGCTAGGAAGATGGCTGTCATCAACTGGGTTCCGGTCAAGATCGACGTCCCTGTCATCGTTCCCGACGAGCCGTTCCTCCTCGACGACTACCTCTCCAAGGGTCTCCAGCCATTGGAAGAGACTCTTCCGGATGATGTCGAGGAAAGTGCCCCTGCGTTCGTCGCCAACCCTGAGGCCTCCAGCCAGCTTGAAGCCATGGGCTTCGGCCGCAACAGATGCGATCGCGCCCTCCACGCCACTGGCAACTCCGACGCCAACGCCGCCATGGAGTGGCTCTTTGCCCACATGGAAGACCCGGACATTGATGAGCCTCTGGTTCTAAGCGGCGGTGCAGGCGCCAAGGGTGATGCGGCGGATCCCGAAAAGATTGAGATGCTCGGGGCCATGGGCTTCTCCGTGCCACAGGCGAAGAAGGCGCTGCGGGAGACCAGCGGTGATGTTGAGCGAGCTGTCGAGTGGCTCTTCAGCCACCCTGACGATCAAGGAGTCTTTGACGACGAAGAGGCGCCTGCGGCAGCATCCGACTCTGCTGCACCCAAGCCGGAGGCGGGAAGTGCTGCCACCCCTGCCAAGTACCAGCTCCAGTCCATCTCCTGCCACAAGGGCACAAGCATCCATGCTGGGTAGGTCTTTCTCTTTCGGAGTTGTGGTCGTGAAAACAAGCTAACAATCAAACTAGGCACTACGTAGCCTTCATTCGCAAGGAGGTAGACGGCCACCCCGCTTGGGTCCTCTTCAACGACGAGAAAGTTGTTGAAGCGGCGGAGATTGAGGAGATGAGAAAGTTTGCCTACGTTTACTTCTTCAAGCGAGTCTAGGAACTCTCTTCAATGCCAGTAAGGTTGTTGAAGCGGTGGAGATTGAGGAGACGAAGAAGTTTACCTACGTATACTTCTTCCATGGCGTTTGGGTTGCGGCATAACGACGAGAACGGACAAAGGCGGTTGTCCTGGGCATACGAATGGCATGTCGAAGTTGCGTGTATCAATGATCAAGGGAAGAAGCATGGTTGGTTGCATGGCGGGAGATGGAGGGAAGCAGTCATGTACGGTGTGGAAAAGGAGAATACACATACAAGACAGACTCTGGTATACGGGCACAAGAAGGCAGACAAATTATAGTTTGTTCATTACTGGTGACGGCCAAAGATAGTGCTCATCACAGATTCAGACTCGGGGTGTTCCGAACATGTTCAGTGACCTCCAACGCCAAGACGCCTTTAACATGTTGATGCCCCCCAGCCCGGAATTTCGGGGGGATGTGGCATCAGATTCCGCACTCCATCATCGTACATTCATATTTGTAGCTCCATCGTAATAGTACACGGCAACAACGTAAGGGGTTGCCCGACATAAGGGGTGGGAGAGAGAGACAAGCCGGCTCACTCGGCCAGACGGTAGCTGACGAGGGTATCGACGCGGTGGTTGCTGGTGCTGAAGCCACGCAGCTGGACGCGTTCGCCGTTCTCAATCTCCTTTGCGTCGCTGTCGCCCCACTCGACGGGCACCTCGCTGTCGGCGTCGGCGTAGACGAGCACGTTGAAGGTGCAGTCGCCGGCGAGCTGGGGGAGGAAGGTGACGGAGGCGGTGATCTGGCGGAAGATGGCGGCGATCTCGTCCTGGATCTCCTTTTCCGTCTTCTCGGGCGCGGCCTCGGCCGCCGCTGACCCGCCGCCGGGTGCGACGTTCTCCTGGTCTGCTGCTTTTGAGCTCGACTTGGACTTTGACTTTGACTTGCCAAAGATTTGCACGTCAAACTGCCAGCGCTCGACGTGCTCGCCCGTGTCCTTGTCGGTGATGACGATGACGAGCTTGGAGATCTTTCCGCGAAGCATCCAGCGGTCCAGCTGGCCCATGATCTTCTTGATGTATGCCCTGACCTGGTCGTCGGATGATACTGCAGTTGTGTGTTAGAGCAACCTGTGACGCTTTCGATCGCTCGACGTGATGGGAGGGTGTCTCGAACCTAGCATGTTGAGGCCATATTTCTTGACGCTGGACGAAGCACAATCAAGTCAGCAAACGGTAACGAAACCAATGCACAAAAAGATTCAGGATGCGCCAGGAGGGGTTTTGACTTACGCAGAGAAGTCTTCCGCAGGATAGACACCTCGTTGGAAACTGGGAGCGGGGTTAGATTATGCTGAGCGCAGTCGGGAACTCCAGAGGGAGGTTGGCAGTTCGTACAGAATGGTGTGTATCGAGTATTGAAACTACTCAGCAGAAGCCTGATCAGTATAATGTTCTGCGCATGATGCAATCAAGGGGACGTGGCCCAACGGGATGCAACGAGGGGTTACTCACGAACTCAGCGACAAGCTTCGCGCTGCCCTTGAGGGCGAGCTTGTGCACCTTGGACTTGTCGACCTTGTCGTCGGAACCCATTGTAAATGATGTCGGTCGGCGAACGAGTGAGTGGGCGGGGCGGCAGCGGTTGCACGTGGAGTGTCGATTCCTGAACGAACGGTTGTTGAGGTGAGACTTGCGGCGGTGATGGGGTTTGTTTACTTTTGGACGGCATCGAATTTTGGGCTGGTTGCGGGGTGATTGGGCCTGTCTTGGCCTGGCGGTGACAGCTGACAGTGAGTACAGGGGTCCAGTTGGGCGGGCAGGGCATCCATATTCATCCACGGTTCAGGTTAGCGCTCGGCACTGCTACAGAGCCCCGCTGTTCCGGGCCGGCCGGCATTGCAACCTCCAGGTATCTTCCGCCGTACACTGCATCGCCCGGGCTTACCTATTGAGTTGCAACTTGCCAGAACCTGCCGACGGGCAACTTACACAATTTGCTTTGCCAGTCCGGGGGCCCCGCTTCGGGCTTGCTGCTACAACTGCGAAACTTTCCGTCATGGCGGTTGAACAAGGATTTGACTGTATAGTAAATATGGCTTTGTTTTGACGTCGGGGAACCCAACGGAAGTTGAACATTTGGCAGCAACAGATGTATTATCTAAAAGCTCATCATGACCTCGTTGGACTTGGTGGCGGAAAGGGATCGAACTAAACACTTTACTCGCTGGGAGCTGTTCAAGCAACCATACGACGCAACTAGAGGTTGGCAAAAACTACTTTGACATTATTCTCACAGCCTTCAGCAGCGGGTGCAGATCGGCCCAAAAAGTCACGATGCATCACATGGAGAAGACAATAGCTTGCAGTAATAAACAGGGGGTATTCGTATTATCTATGAAACTTGAAAGACTTTTGTTTTGCTTTAAGCAAGAGCAGCGCAGGTGAAGGGGCTGCTGATGGCGCCGGTCTTGAACTTGTGCGCCTGTAGAGCGGGTTAGCGTGTGGACTATGACCAAGAGCGATGAGCGGCCAAAACTTACAATCTCAACAATACTGGCGTATGTGCCGCAGACGAGAACAATCATGCCAATGACGAAGCACAGACCGTTCAGGGCGGTCTTCCACAGGTTGTGGGTGGCGAAAGGAGACCCCTCACGGATGAGCATGAACCACATCATGGCAGGGAAGTAGAAGGTGAAGCCAGAGATGAAGAGGGAGGAGCTGATGGACAGGAGCTCGGAGAAGAAGGGGATGGCCTCGGCAATGATGAAGGCAAGGACGGTGATGACGGTGATCAGAGTAAGCCAGGTGATCCAGCCCATCTTGGTGTTGATGAAGCGGATGATGGAGTCCTTGTACATGCGGCCGTGGATGTAGCGACCGACGACCGTGGTGTTGATGGATCCCGAAATGAAGATGACGGGCAGACCAACGCCGAAGGCGACCTTGGAGATGGTGTGGCCAGCGGACAGGAGAGCGGGGGACTGGACCTCCTGGCCGACAAAGGCGTAGATGAGGGCACCAGTGAGGGTGTAGATGAAGATCTCAATGAGACCAAGGGCCCAGATGGACTTCTTGTAGTCAGAGGGAGTGTGCATCTCGTCCATGAAGGAGAACTGGCAAATGGCAAAGCTGTAGGCGAACACAATGTTGGTGATGGCAATAAAGGCCTCGGCAAAGGTGAGACCGTCCTGGGGCCACGCGGACCAGGGAGCGGTGGTGATGGAGTCCTTGTTGATGCCGGTAGCAATCATGGTGATACCAATGGCCAAGATGATGGAGACAAAGTCGATGTATCCCAGGATGGCAACCTCGGCGAAGGAGGGGGGGATGGCGAGGATCAGCAGAATGATGGCGGAGACGACGGCGAAGACGATGGAGCAGGCGCCGTTGTTGGTGATGTTGCCAAAGGCAATGGCGCCGGTGAGGGTGTGGGAGCTAACCAGGAAAGTCAACTGCAGGGCGAACATGGCACCGACGAGTTCGTAGCCGAAGCGGCCCATCATGAGCTGGCCGGCGTCGGCGTAGTGCGAAACGTGGGGGAACTTGAGCTTGACCTGACCGACGACGTCACTGGTGTAGATGGCGATGAGACCGAGACTGATGCAGAGGATGACGCCAGGAACCATGCCGAGGGTAGCGAAGGCGGCGGGGAGACTGAGACTGCCGAGGGCGATGGCCTCGACGATGAGGACGACGGTGAGACGCTTCCAGCCGAGGCGATGGAAGTGGGCGCTGCCCTGGGCGGCCTTCTGCTTCTCCAGGTCCTGGCGGTTGAGGTCGGTGACCTCGCCGACGACCTCGCCGGGGAAGACGGCATCGCGGGAGAACTGGGGGGCGACAGCGGCGCCGTCCGCCTTGGTGTCCTTGCCCTCAGCCCCGCGGGACTGGTTGTTGATCTGGTCGTGATCCATTGCTGTTGGTGTTGGTGATGTTGGTAATTTTGACCGTTGTGCAATGGATGGCTGGATGGATGGATATGCTCCGTGGGGCCTAGTAGGGCGCACGAGTTTTTACACACGAGATGGCTGGTGTCGTTGGTGTGGAGAGAAACGGACCGACTTGGTGGTGGCGAGTAGACTGGACAGACCTACACAGGCGCGTGCTCTGGACTCTGGCGAGAGAAGAGAGGAGAGACCGGGTTGAGCTGGTCGCGAACGGCAGTTGAAGAGTCTGGAAGGACCGAAGAGTGAGAGAGAGACTGTCGAGTGCCTGGTTGGACTGAAGAAGGAGAGAGGGAAAACAACTCCAAAAAGATGGGAAGGTGGGAGGAGGATATATGGTGGCAAGAGGCGGAGCATGAGCCAGAGCCAGAGCACCGACCCCGGAGTCAGGCCGAGGAGGAGATGGGAGAAGAGAGGAGAGGAGGAGAGACGAGAGGAGGGCTCGATGGAAGCCTCGCCCTTCCCTCCGCCGTCTCGACTACTCTGAGAGGACAACTCCAACAAGTTGGAGGAGACTCTTCCCCTTCCACTTCCATGCAATCTATGAACATGGACTTGTTGAACAAGGGTCCTTATCTCTGGCCCCCCGCGATCTTGGAGCGGTGACACCGGCAACGGACGAATGTGAGTGGGCGGGTTTGGGATGGGTTCATGGAGGTTCGTCAGCCCGGGTCATGACTGATATCACAGCAAGCTCGTCCCATCCCATCATCCCCGTCGCCTCTATGATTCCGTGCGTCTTGGTTTTGCGGGGGAATAGACCGTTGCAGACTTTCCCCGCGAAATCGACCAGCGTCCCTGAAATTCCAGACGCACTGTTGAAGGCGTCCCGAGTTTCCCTGGAGAAGCAACGGCCAGAACCACGATGCTGGTGCTCTTTGCGCTGGCCATTTGTCAAAGAAACCAGGTCTGCTCGCGAGGGCCTGCGAGGCACTGCGGGACTGAGGCAATTCGAAATGTTTTGACATCGTAATAGAGTGGATTTTGTGACCTCTGCTTTACCTAATGGACCCAGCAGAAGAGCCGCAGAGTGGCCTCACCTTGCCCCTTGAGTCAGTCCATACCCACGACCAGCCCCGAAATACGACCGGTGGCGCTGGGAAGAGCTGGCATAACTGGGATTGCGGATGGGTGTATCGTCAGGCATGCGTGTTATTGACGGGAGAAACTCTGCGCTCGCTCAGTCCGCCTGCTTCGAAACCCAGACTAAGGTGCGAGTGGCGCACACTCTGCAGAGCTGTGGACAGCAGCCATCAGACGTTGGGCCAAGAGTGTGAGGCTCAATCTCTTCAGACGGGAAGCAAAGCCAAGTTGGCGATTGCCGAGCAAGTGGGGGAGCGGCATGGTGGCATGAGCCGCTGCTAGCCCTGGCGAGAAAAGTCCTTTCAAGGCTGCCCGTCACGCCCGTCTGTCCGTTTTTGCAGTGTTCCTGAATGCGCTATGCCGCTCGTGGGAGCAATGCCGCATACCCGCAGCCGGCTGCAAAGGAAAACGTAATAGCGCGGGTGATGGTCCCGTAGAATCCCGACATGCTCGAGTCGTCATCCTGGCCGGTGCCCACTCACACCGTCGCAAAGAGTCGTGCATTAGGAAGGCTTCTAGAAGATCGACTCGAGGGCGGAAAAGGCTTGTCGACGCCTCCGACGTCGTTCCCTGCAACGTGAGTGGCCGACTGCCGTGACGACGCGGGTTGTCCCTGCACAAATCTCACTTCTCTGCGCTGTTGGCGACGCGAGAATGAGATCTCTCACGCGACGGGGACTTTGGGAACACCCATGTCGACGACCAGAGCCATGAACTCAGGGCGGAACTGGCGCAGACCCTTTTTTCTTTTTTTTTTTTTTTTTTCTCTTGGTATTTGTTTTTTCTCATCTCATCTGCTCTTGGGACAATGTGAGTGGCCAGCCGTGTTCTGGCGTGAATAAACTGACATCTTCCCATTACCAACCGCAGAGATAATGGTTTCGGGCCTCGTTGGGGCCTTCATTAACGAGAGAAATATTCGCCGAATTGACCGACATGCGACGACGCGGTGGCAAGCAACACGGTAAAGCCGGTTTCAAGATGAAAATGATTCGGGTCTTGATTCCTTCAACCAACTGTCAGCAGTGATCACTGATAAGGCTTGTTTCCACAAATGAGTTTCAATTAAGAACACCAGTCAAAGATAGCTCGACGGGCGCGCCACGGGCAAACCGACATTTGATGGCCTGCGTCTCTAGCGGACCCGAAGGTTTGCGCGTGCATTGCAGACACTCGGCCGACGTGCCGCGAAACCGAGCATGCTTGTGCTTGTCCTTCACCTTGCACAAACAGTGTGCGAATGGCTCGGACGCGGTTTGCGCCGGGCTTTTCTTCGCTCCTCTGCAACTCAGCAGGGGGCTCGCAAAAGAGAAACAAGGGGCCAGGCAGGCAAGCAGGGGAAAGGGGGGGGGGGGGGCGCTGGTCCATGGACATGGGCATGGGGGCTTGTTGAGAGAGGAGCAGAGGAATGGATGGATGAGAGGGGTTGGGACGAAGCCATTGGCAATTCCAATTGTGTGATGGAATCCGGGGTAAAAATATGCGGGGATGGGGCCAGTTGGATGCAAAAAGGGCAATTTTGAGCGCCCAAGTGCTCTCATTTTCTCCATATTGTCAGCAATCCAACGCACTCGTCCCCGTTGCCTGCGGCGACTGAGTCGTGCCACCCTCACCCTCCCGCCGACAGGACGAACGCATCAACCGCCGATATTGCTGCAATACGGGTCATACCGGTCGTTTCTTCGCCGACAAGCGGGACGGCGTGTCTTGACATGGTCCTCGAGGCCAACACGCTCCGATCCCACGACAGCTTCAACCAATCTCGTTGTCGTTATTTGACCGCCGAATAGGTATGGGTACTCTGTTGCTGCGTGTGACTCCCCCAGATTTCCTCCAGGACCGGCAGACATCGCTCGTCCCGCCAAAGAAATCCCGCGAGCATCTGCTGTAAGGTTTCGCGGTTACATCGCTCTGGGGGCAACACGTCGCCGGCTCTGTCCAGAAGCTTGTGCAATCTCGAAGCGAACCACTGGCGGTCCTCTGTTGTTCCGGACCCGACGATACCGACGAAGAGGATCCAGAGCAGGGCGGCGTCGTGGGAGACCCAGATGAGTGCGATGGAGTCTGCGTCGTCCAGCGCGGCCCGCATGCGCGCCACCAAGAGCCGGATCATGTGCCCGGTAGTCGGGATCTCTCGCAGGACGACGTACAGAAAGACGTGAGCCGCTGCGACCAAGACGAGGAATCGCTTCTGGACAGGTGTCGCTGTTCGACGCTCCACGTACAGGAAGTGCAGGATCGAGCTGTCTGCGGTGTTCATGACGATTCTGATGTCGTCTGCTGACACGGCCCCCGCCTGCGAGCAGATTGCTTGCCTCAGACTCACGAAAATCTTACGTGGTTCATTGCTCTCGTCGGGATTGTGGCCTCCGAGCCTGTCCAGGTGACGCAAGGAAGGTGTCATTGCGCGATTCACGACTGACGATGGCAGAGAGACCTGGTCGAGGGTATGGAACATGGGAAATTTCGGAATCCTCCCCAGACCGGATGCCACTTGGATGTCAATCCTGACGATGGTTTGGTGAGCAAGAGTCAAATTGATGAGGAGGAGTCTGGGGAAAAGGTGGAGAGCCCTACCAGTTGATGCAACGGCAGAGGATGTAGTCGTGTTTGATCGTGTCTGGCCCGCCTCGGGCCTCCATCATGGAATGGAGCCCGGTCAGGTGTACCTCTGCTGCTGCAAAATGGCCTTGGAATGCCTGAAACTGTGTGTCAGAGTTTTGGAGTGTGTTGGAGGCATGTTCCGAGAACCAAGAGAGGTACACTGACTTCGACGCTTCCCAGCATGGCCACGCCGGCGAGTACGGACAGGTCGTCGCTTGCGCTCTTGGCAGACTCTCGAGACTCCAGCCGAGTCCTGATGATGCGCATGGCCTCTCCTTTCTGTTGGTATCCTTCGCGCTGGAGCTTCGGATCAAGCGAGGGCATCGTCGCCGTCAAGAACTCGGCCGCCAGAGCGAGCGTGACGCGCATGATGAGAGCACTCTGCATGGCGTAGGGAAACCACGGCCTCTGCTGGTCAATCGTGGTCGAATTGAGGTTGAACCTTGTGATGACTGTGGGGTCAGCGTCTAGCATCCGTAGATGGTTTGGACGTTCAAACCTAACGCGGGGGTTCATCTTACAGTATCTGACCAGAGAATCTACCGAGGAATTGCTCGGGATGGGCAGCGTGTTGAAGGGATCTGCGTTATCGCTACCCAGCCGCTGGACCCAAGGAGGCAAAGAAGCCTGCGTCACAAATTCAAGTGAATTCTGCAACGACTGACGAGGGGTCGTCCTCGACGCATTAGTGGAATGAGGTGTTGTAGTTCGTCTTGGCTTGCCCCTGGAGCTTTGCCCTGCGGAGGTAGGTTTCGCAGAAGTCGCAGGCAGTCTGAAGCGGCCCTTTAACTGCGCTTTGCGCTTGATGGTGTCCTGAGATATCAGTGCCGTATTGGTATACAGCTCAGAGGCACCCTTCTGGATGGCCGTCCTAATAGCATGGCTTCGGACGGATTTGTTTGCCGGCTGGAATTCTCCCTCGTCGGCACCAAAGTTGACGAACTTGTACTCGGGCGGCGGGGTCATGGCAGGCCCCTCCTCATGGGCCGATGCGGCTGGAATGCGGAGTGGCGGAGGGTAGTACGGCACAGCACGGCAGAGCTTGCATCAAGGGCCGTGCTTTCCTCCGTGCTTTCCTCCGGCGCAAACCCGGGCTTTGATCGGGGCGGAAGCGGAAGCGGAAGCGGTGCGGGGTCAAAGTCGGAGACGGGCCCGGGGCAGGAACGCTTGTGAAGGCGTGCTTTGCCTTGTTACAGGGAGGAGACTGGCGCCGGGTATGTGCAGTACGTATCCTGTAACGTGTCAAGAATCGCGAGAATGCTCCTGAAGTTAGTAATCAAATACGAATGTGGTCCGATTTCTGAGAGCAGACGGCGCGAAGGATGCTCGACGGGTGAGATGCAAATGCATGGCTGAACGCCAGGAATGCAGCCTGCGTGAAGTGGTTTTCAGTACGTACTTATCAGCCAAGAAACACTAACCAATAACATTTGGACGCTTGTATCAAAAGCGGAAAGCGTCTGGCTTTGATTGGCTTGCCGCAAATGACTCGGGCATCATTCGTCTGTCCGAGGGCATTTCCTTGCTCCCTGTTGCTGCCACTTCGTCCGCTTCGGCCTCCGACCGGACGAAATATCCGTAAGCAGATGAACAACATCACGATAGCAATGAGACAGAAGCTGACGCTGTGCCAGGCGCGGTGATGCAATTCTCTGTGCGAAGGGCTCTTTTCATGGCTGGCTTCAGCCAATTCGCCTGGCCGCACAACTTTGACCAACTTTCACCAGATCACTGGCCACAAACCGTCAGACACAGCACTCAATTGATGCTGCAACCCTTTGCCGTGTTAGTGAACCCACCATCGTATTAACACCATGGACGAGCGCCCCTCCAAGAAGAGAAAGGTCCGCAAGGGGACACGCAGCTGCTGGCAGTGTGAGTTCGTCCGTTCGAGAACCCCGCCGTCCCGAGACCCGAACATCGGTTCAGACCCCAGAATCTGGGTTTCGGACATGGCGGATGTGAACATGGCATGGCCCGCTGACATGTCATCCAGGCAGGAAGAGAAAGATCAGATGTGAGTTTGCCTCTGACGAAGAGCAAACCTGCGCCGGCTGCAAGACAAGGGGGACCACCTGCGTCAGCCAGGAATTCATCGACGATGAGCCGTCTGGTCCTCCCGAGCGCGGCTTGGCCCAGCGTCTCGGCCGCCTTGAGGAGTTGATGGTCAAGCTGGCCGACAAGATAGGCCCTGAATTGTCCTCCGAAAAGGCCATCACGCCGGCCACCTCGCACACGTCTCCTCGTACTTCAGAGTCTCTCTATACCCCGGACAGCCGCGTCCAGACGACCCAGAGTGCTTCTGTCGCGCCTCAGCTTCAACAACCAACCCCTTCTAAGTCGACATCAGAATCATCTCAGCCCACCCAAAAACATGAGAGAATATGCAAGGAACTATACTCCATGTTTCCGTCCGTCCAGGACGCCAGGACAATCATCGAATCGAGCAGGGGTCCGATATTTGTCCTGATCTTGTTCTACTCCAACCAAGACATAGCCGACAACAAGTCGCCGTCGCTAGCATCCCTCTCAACCATGCCCGACATCACCAAACACCCAGCCATATTAGCCAAGCGCCTTCTTCAGTTGACCATCTGTCTCCAGCAGTTACCGCCATGCTTTGACGCCTCTCGGCTCTCCCTCAAGGATTCCATCCAGGACACCATGGCCGAATGGAGTGCAGTCGCAAGCCAGGTTACCTCCAATGACGACCTCGTCGGCTCCGTAGAGGGTCTCGAGTGCCTCATCTTGCAGGGCTTCTACCTCATCAACTCGGGCAACCTGCGCAAAGCATGGCTGGCGATGAGACGAGCCCTGAGCCTCGCACAATTAATCGGCATCGAGCGGAACGGCGGTCGGCCGCTGAAGTCTTGTGATCCCACCACCAACCCGGCAATGATACCCTCGTCGCATCAACTCTGGTACCGAATCAACTTCTGCGATCGCTACTTGTCTCTGCTACTTGGACTGCCTGCCGGCACACAAGACAACAGCTTCATGTGTGAAACTTACACAGGTAACGACACACCCATGGAGAAGCTGGAGAAACGCTACACGGCCATATGTCTCCGCATCATTGACAGGAACCATGCGTCCACCAGCGAGGGGTACGCCATGACGCAGTCCATCGACTGCGAGCTTGAGCATGCGGCGAAGACCATGGGCGCAGGATGGTGGGAGATGCCCCCAATGTCGACCTTCGCAGACCCGGAGACGCAGATGACAGTCATGTCCCACCTGATGCTGCAGATTCACCACCACAGCCTGCTCATCCTGCTCCACCTGCCTTACATGCTCCGCAACCCGACGAACAACCGCTTCGACTACAGTAAGCAAGTATGCCTAGAGTCAAGCCGGGCAGTGCTCAAGCGCTGTGTGGTATTCCGCACGGCGAACGATGCCGCCTTCTCCTGTCGACACATCGATTATTCCTCTCTAATGGCGGCGATGACACTCTTGCTAGGTCATCTGAGCCGCCCGCCCGGAGTCAGAGACGATGAGTGGGCGCTGCAACGCGATGAAGACAGGGCGCTGGCACAGACCGTCATGGAGAAGATGGAAGAGCTGGCCGACTTAAATGACGATAAGCTCTCGGGGGAGAGCGCCGGGATAATCAAGCAGCTTCTGCCCATCATCGATTGCTGTAGGAACTGCCTAACCACGGATACGGGCGAGGAGTGGAATCTCAAACTGAGCATTCCCTATCTTGGAACAATCAACATCAAAAACTCTTCGGACCAAAACGCCCAGTCTCATTTGGTGGATCTAAGCCACTCCCAGCTCCCAACGCCGTCCAACACCACTACGGTTTCGCCGCCTTCATTCCCGCCAAACCAAGAAACCCCGTCCACGACGTCTGTGGATGCTCTTCTCGGCCAGGAATTCAACACCACTCACGGAGACATATACACCGGATTCAACGCCGACTGCCTGGGATGGCAATGTCCGGGTATAACGGCCGAGGTGGGCGATTGGGCGTTCCAAGGCGTCGATACGACATACTGGTCCCTCTTGAACCCTGGCATGTCTCCTAGTGGGTTTAAGCAATAGTGTCGCGGCTTATGGGAAAGCGATCCTGTGGGAGGGGAGTCTTGAACATTTCCTTTTTATGGCATGCTAGTAGTGGGCTGTGGCACGAGGCGTTAAACATGGATCTCATATACCCAACTCCATCTTTTCGAAGTTTTTGGCATCCCATGCTTACGTCCATGGCCACTTGACTACCCTCTCTCATTGCAACGGTAGACATCCACTGGCCCAGCTGGGCCCGGGTAAGCATGGAGAATAGAGTCATGTAATGCCCGCGACTTTCTCCAAAGAGAACCATGCGTCTCTTGAGCTAACATGACCCCTTTCTGGTTCCGGATGATGTTTGTTCGTGCCAAGCAATATTTTCGCGGTACCGGCAGTGATGTGTGTCGATCCCGTTGCCGTGCCGCTTCGAATCGGAGGCACAAGCTCCGAACCTTCGTCTCATGTATGGATGTCGCCAAAGCAGAGCCACGCCGTCCGCAATCGTGTGACAAATGCCATATTTCTTGCGACAAGCTTAATTTAAAGTAGATTGGCAACATGGATGTGCGTCTCTTCCGGCGAATCGGCTATTACTCCCTGCATGCGCGACTTCTGCCGGGAGATCCTATCGACTACGGTGCTTGTTCGCATCCAAACTACTGCAGCCAATCCACTTTCATGAAACATGTCATGCCCCCTTTTTCCATTAACAACGGTCAATCTTCGGGTCTAAACAGCCGGTCCGACTCCCCTTGGCGATGGAAACATCGGCCATGACTGTGTGGACCAGCCGATTGGTTGTCGTCCTGGTTGAAAATCCAGACAAGCCACTGATATGCAGGCTTGATGTGTCCTTTGAAGAAGGAAACACAACGTCGAAGCTCTTGCCTGTAATCTCAGATCCCGTGCCGCTGGATACTACTCCGCGGGGGCGATTTATATTGCAGCTCGAAAAGTACACCAACCAGCTCGCCTCATGCATACTAGGAGGTCTAGGACGCAATAGGTGATTTGCTGGACACAGAGTCCATCATAATGTGAGGGGCGAGGCTGTTCCAGTTTACCCAGCTTGTTCACAAGTCAAAGCCCCTCAAACTCGTGAAGAACTCCTCCGGGGTAGCATCGTGGAGGCAAGGGCTCCGGGCCGCCTCTGTGCAAAACACCCGCGGATGACCGTGATGAATGTCACAGTCCAGCTCCATAGTGGCTCTGAAGACAATAAATGAAGCTGGGCATTCGCAACGCCCGAGCTGTTGATTGCTCAACCACCGCCGCCACTACCCTTCAGCTCGCCACCTCACAACCTGCAAGTCATCCATCATGAAGGTCTTTGCCATCGCAGCCGCCTTGTCGGTGGCCGTCTCCGAGGTGTCTGGCCACTACATCTTCCAGCAGCTGGGCGTGGGCTCTTCCAAATTTGGCGTTTTCGAGCACATTCGCAAGAACACCAACTACAACTCCCCGGTGACTGGTACGTGGTTTCGAGGAAAGGCGATTTGATTTGCAAAGGGCATCAGCCCGACTGACGAAAATACTCCCAGACCTTGCCTCCACGGACTTGAGATGCAATGTAGGCGGCGCCAGCGGTGCGCAGACGACCGTCACCTCGGTCAAGCCTGGCGACTCGTTCTCCTTCACCCTTGACACAGCCGTCTACCACCAGGGCCCGATCTCTCTGTGAGTTTCGAATAGATCAACCGGAAGACCCCGCACTCATTTGTTTGAAAGATTCCTCTCCAAGGCGCCGTCTCACGTTCAGGACTACGACGGGTCTGGAAAATGGGCCAAGTTCAAGGACTTTGGCCCAACCTTCTCCAACGGCCAGGCCACATGGCCGATGTACCGTAAGACATGTCCGCAATTTCCATCAGGAGTTTGATACTGACCCATGCAGAAACATACGAGGCCAAGATCCCGACCTGTCTTCCCAACGGCGAGTACCTGCTGCGCATCCAGTCGCTGGCCATCCACAACCCCTGGCCCGCCGGCATCCCTCAGTTCTACATTTCCTGTGCCCAGATCAATGTCACCGGCAGCAGCGCGAGCGCCTTCTCGCCGACGCTGAGCATCCCCGGTGCTTTCAAGGAGACTGACCCAGGATACACCGCAAACAGTACGTGTGCTCTGTTCGAATTTTGCGCGTACTATGCTGACAGAATCTCGCAGTCTACAATGGTTTCACTTCTTATGAAGTCCCCGGAGGCAGCGTGGTAAGTACTGGTGAAACAGTCTCGATTCTTGTTTTGATGCTAATCATTCGTAGTGGAACTGCTAAGTTGTGAGATTGGGGTTTATGTTGTACATAGTTCATCTTCCTTTCTCTCGGTGCGTGATTAGGCTTTTGAGTTGGAGGTTGGAACGTCCAAGACATGCAGATTCAAGTGGTTACAAGGAAGAGTACACAACGTAAGATTCGGCGACTAAGCCATCTGTAGCCCATGCAATTCACAATAATGCACAGTCACTTGGCATGAACTGCGAAGCATTTTCAATTGTCCCACGGCTCGACCCAGACGTGACCTGTGAGGGCGAGGCAACTCGGACATACCAATATCGTCGGAGAATCTTTATCAACAACTAGGATTTGGTTGAATATCTTACCACGGCCGCAATATCAACATCTTGGCGGCTTCAGACGTTTGGTCGCGAGATGTCTAGACTTACCCAGAGGCATACACCAGATCGATGTTAGTGCCCTCAGGTGCCAACAAAAGGAGCACAGCATCCTCGTGACACGGAAGAAATGACCGGCTATATTCAACACAGTCGCATTGCCATGGTCTCGGCAATCTAGACTCGACACCCTCCTGAACTAATGAGGCAAGTGCCGGGATCTCAGTCCGTCTATGGGCCCCTCCGGATCAGGGGAACTCTCCCCACCAGCCCAGACTTGGGAAGACTTCTACATACCGCCAAACAGTAAACTCACGGCCCTTAAAGCCAGCGGTCGCGCGCTTGTTGCATATCTCTTCAGAAAGAACTTCGATCCAGCCACGGACTCGTAAAGCCGCTACTCATCTGGTTCAACATGAAATCACTCACTCCAATCCTCGGCGCTCTTGCCACGTTATGTAGCCTCACATCGGCTCACTGTCAGTGAAATCAGTATTCTCTTTCATCAGCGTGTATTGACATGCTCTCTTAGACCGCTTCACAAGCTTGGTGGTGGGGGCCACCAACACCGGCGAGTACGTTAATGTCCGGAGAAACACAAACCACAACAGTCCCATCACCGACGTCTCGAGCAAAGATATCGTTTGTAATGCCGGTGGTCTCTCCTCTGGACCAGCCACCAAGATCGCTACTGTCGCAGCGGGATCCACCGTAAGTGGCCGGCCCAAACACGGAGATTTAGGACTTTGAACTGTCGTTGACAAGCAAACAGGTTGGCTTCGCCATGGACCAGTCCATTTACCACGACGGTCCTGTGATTGTGTGGCTGTCACCCGCAGGCTCCAGCAACGTCACGACGTACGACGGCAGCGGACCCTGGGCCAAGATCTGGGAGCTCGGCGCGGAGACGGGTAACGGACAGATCAAGTTTCCCGCCTCCAACCAGGCAGCCTTCAACTTTCAAATTCCCTCATGCACGCGTACGTATTGTCCTCCTGTAGATTGCCTGTGGCAAGAAACGGAACTGACTTGACGATATCAGCCCCCGGAGAGTATCTCCTCCGCATCGAACAGATTGGCCTGCACTCAGCCAGCGCCAAGAGCGGGGCCCAGTTCTACATCTCATGTGCCCAGATCAAAGTGACCGGCTCTGGAAGTGGCCAATTTTCTCCGACGGTCAGGTTTCCGTAAGTGTCCAGTGTGGATGGCTTGGAGTTCTGGTATCTGACAGGTGACAGGGGCGTGTACACTGGCAACGAGCCTGGAATCTTGATCAACATTTACTATCCCGTGGTGAGTCAGACCGTGAATATTGCGAGCTCGGAACACTGACAAGGTTGTCCAGCCAACTAGCTACACTATCCCAGGAGGTCCGGTAGCCAAGTGCTAAAGTGCGTGTTGGTCGTGCAAGTAAGGTGGCGCTATGAGGCTTGCCCACGTTCTCATCTCGACAAGATATCATCAGGTCACATAGTAAAGAAACCAAATGAATGTTCACATATTTTGATCGTCTACACAGAGTCTGCATGCTCGTGTCGTGTTCATACATCTCGTGTCAGTGGCATTGCTGCCAGATGTCAGCCCTGACTCTACGCCCGGCTGGTATCACTTGTAGAGGTGAAGTAAAAAGAAAAGACCATACTCCACGGCTAAAAGTAACAACGCTCTTCCGTCCAACGCCGCAAACCCCAAATAAAGACACCATCGTCCACAGGGGGCTCACCCAGACAAAGGGAATGACCGGACCCCGAAGAAACACCATAAATCATAAAATCCTGATCATCTCAAGACGGTTACCGCATAGGCCCATCACTGTCTGCAAAGCTGCGCCGATCCCGCACCCACTCACGGGTAGGGGCTCCACAGTTGTTCGGGAGTGCCGGGATACTCCATATATGACTCGGTGGCCGGGCTCGAAGTTGCGATGGGGTTGGTGGTTCGGTAGGCGTTAAGCGCGGCCATGTCGAGAATCAGGTTGTTGGCGCCGTTCATATTGTTCCAGTTCGTTGACGACTGCTCAGTCACCTGGCCGGCGCGGAGGCGGCAGCACTCATTGGCCAGCAGCCTGTAGGCGCAGCAAAGGGCGTCGTTCTTCTGGTGCATATCGTCGATCTGCTGCTGGAGCTCCTCCAAGCGTTGCTCCTTGCGCTTACGGTACGCGCGCTGGTTAGCCCGGTTTTGTGCTCGTCGTTTCTGGAGGTACAGTGTAAGTTGAATGTCTCACAATGACTGGACGATGTCAGGTTCGCTTACTGAAAGCACGGTCTCGCTGCAGTTCTTGTATCTGTTGGCGCGTCTGCTCTTCTGAGAGGCCTTGTCGAGGGAGCTTTCCGACGTTGATGAGTGGCTGCAGTCATCGTGGGAGTCGCCGGCCTTGTTGGTGTCGATGCTTGATGTGGGACTCGGCGGGCAAGACCATAGTGATGTCGGGGTGCAGTAGCCGTTCTCGTTCGTACCCTGCGGTTCAAACGTGAGCTTTATGAGTTTTCAACGAGCGGGTGACTGATGAAGGAGGACTTACGATACGAGCTGCGAACTGAGAGGCAATGAGGTCATAGGCCGTGTTATTCGGGCCCATGGGCGGGAAGCCGGTGGCCATGGTGTAGGGAGGAATCTCGGGCGATGTACTGTTCATTGCAGCGGTTGTATGATGAGCCTGCCTATTTGATGGACAGTATGAGGTGAGTCAGGCAAGGATGAACAAGAGTCACGAAGACGATGACAGATTACAAGTCAAGAGTAGAGAGAGAACAACGATGAAGATGGATCCGTGGGATGGATAAGAAGGGGGCGTGGAAGTGGAGGGCATTAGCGGGAATTGAGAGGCGAGGGTGGGTGGACGGGAGGATTATATATCTGGCGGGACTGGAGAGAGCATCATGAAGTAGAGCAGAGCAAGATATCCGAGGGTAAGAAAGATGCGACGATGGAGCCCAGGGCAGGAGGCTATGAACGGAGCCAATGGGGGAGGGTGTTAATGTCAACGAGGCTCCCCATCTCATCTCAGGGCCGTTGCATCTTTGGGATTCGGTATTCGGTGCCGCGCCGGTCTACGGTATGGGGCCTCCCCAGTGGGTGGACCGTCCGAGTGTGGGTGCAGCTGGACCGTGTTGCGTTGTGTTGTGTTCAGACTGAGTGAATGTACATAATATGTGTCTGTCTGTATGTCTGCCTGTCTGTCTGTGTTGCCCCAAGTCAGGCACATGGCAGTAGATGTCGGTCAAACGCCTACTTGAGCACACACACACACATACATAAGACCTTAGCGTATAAATCATGGTACATACAAAACGTGAACCTGGCGGGGAATACGCAACAAGACGATTGTATGTGCTGTGTGCTGTGTGCTGTGTGCTGAGTGCGGTGTGTGTGTGTGTGTGTGTGGATGGGCGTGGTTGGGTGTGTGCGTGTATGCAGGTATGTGAGTGTATTATCCATCTGATCCCGGGACGCCGGAGATCATCGCGTGGTCTGCAGAGGGTCGAGGCCGGCGATGAGCGGAGACGCCCCGGGAATACCTGGAAAGCGGGTCCCAGGCCCCGGTACGTATCCGCCCTCGCTTCTTCTGTCGGTGCCGCGACTCTGTTATTCTCGCGAACCTTAGGTAGTTACTCGACAGACTGCCGCAACCTTTTCGTTGTTGCTGCGGCTTCTAGACTGCGTGCGGCTTAGCTTCGGAACGAGCCTGGCGCACCTCATTTTTCATTCTGTGCTGCGTATTTTCTGCAGCATGGCAGGGGGGAGCAGTAAAGGCACAGGGTGGTCTAGAGGTTCAGTGTCCAAAAGCTGCAAGACGCGAATAGAAGCGAGCTGGAGCGAGACCGGCCTTATCCGGTATGATGTCATTTGTGCGCGGAGATGCAGCAAGCAAGTAAACAACGGACGGCTGGCTGGCTGGCTGGCTGGCTTGGGCCATCAATGTATTCGTAGACATGCTGCATCTTTTGACATGTGCAGCACCAAAGCCCATTAACACCAAGCCCCGTCAAACTCGGTACCAAACCGCAGCGTCACTTGCGCACAGAGAACTGTCTGTACTAGTACGGTCTCAACATTGCTTGTTAATGCAATTGCTCATCTTCTACCTCTCAACCGTCCGTGAAGAAATGGCGTATTGTGTACGCGACATGAACCACAGACGACGGCAGACCAGATCGGAGACGTGCGCTACATACTACGCAGTACGTGGGTCTTCTGCTCAAGGGCTTCTCCCGGCATCTCGGCGTCTCGCAAAACCGATGCCATCCTGGCCCCATGCCCCCCCATTATTCCCAGCCCATCACCCATGGATCATGGATCATGCTTGACGGCCCTTTTCAGCTGAAGGCGCCAAAGAAAACAAAACGAAAACCCTGTGTTCAACGTTTGCGACAGACGAGTCAATTCAGATCCCCTCACGCCCTCCGGTTTGTGGCGGTTCGTTCACGCACCGGCCATGCCCACCCACCGTGGCTGAAGTCAAGGGCATGAACCGCTCGTAAAGCCCAAAAGGGATTATACATTCGTCTGGTGCTATTTCAGTTTTTACAGCCGTTGCCTATCCCCAAGTTTGATGTTAAATCCGTATCGCAACTATGCTGTGCTGATTCGTGTTGGTTTGGCCACAGTGAACAGTGCCACCACCATCACCGGTGCCCTTTCGGCTCCGGAAGACTGCGCAACAGCCAACTCTCTAGCCGCCGTCGGTCTGCCTCTCTCAAACTCTGGCGCCGCGCCTGGTGATGCAAAGTAGTCATGTACCTGCTGCCAATACATGCAGACCTGTAACGAACGAGTGAATGGCCTTCAGCCCTAGCAAAACGGCGAAGCCCCCTTTACCCGTCAGACCCGTCACACCCGGTTCAAGCCACCCAACCGGTGGCATCTATTTGACGATTCCCGACTTTCAGGAAAGCTCGGGTACGTCGGATTCGCGTCGGCCGCGTCGGCGTCGGCGTCAGGGTCGGCAAGCGGGCGGCTGGCTGGTGGACCACGGGATGTGACCAGAAAACAGCGCAAAAATAATTCCCAGTAATTCCCATCGGGAGATTGCCAGAGGGTGGTGGGGAACTGGGACCGGGTATGCAGAGACTAGAGCATGTAGACTGTAGTGTAAACACACCCGCTGCATCACCCATGATCCATCATCTCCATCATTTGGACGTGGGAACTCGTAAAGATACGGGTACGTCGCACGCATACAGCATGCCCGGTCTCCCTTGGCTCATGCCGACCGGTCTCGCAAGGCTCCTTCCGGCTGACCACATCCACCAGCAAACGCACCTTGTCGTGTACTTGCCGTAGAACCTGGATTAAGCTTATCCACGAAGCCGTCATTGCCAATTTCTGGCCTGCTTGACGGTTCGCTTGTACCTATTCATCGTGCTTTGCTTGGTCCATCGCCCGGCTAAGCAGGAAGAATCCACCCCCGCCAGCACCAACGCTGCATAGAAGGCTTGGCGTCTTCCACTCCTTCTTCGGCGCAGCTTCCAATCACACACATCCCCCGACACTCTCCCGTCCTCTGTGGATATGATGGATATAACTGACTGACGCCTATTCAGAGAACATCCGTAACAGCGAACACATACGTGACATGACTTGGTTTGACTATCGAGCCCGTACTGCAGCCGTACGATTCAGTCAATGATCACTTCCTTCAAACATTTCCAGGACATCAAGGACGCCCCTCAAAAAGGCGCTCAAAGCAGCTCGGTGCCGAACCGCACAGCTTACGAACCACTGCGCCTGGCTGAACCTGGCTGAACCAAGCTCGCGCTCGGCCAATGTTTTTGAGCACAGGTCCCGCCGTCAACCTAGAAAAGCCGCGCACAGAAGACCCTGAAAATATCCATGGTATTCCCGAAAATTACGTCGCCAGCCGCCCAGAAACTCTGTTTAAAGCCGTTCGAACCGGGCTTACTGGCCTCTTGCATACGCACACCCATGTTCGCGCCTCACATCAGCCTTTCTGCATGACCAGACCCTTATTTTCCATCCCCAACTTTCTCATCTACTCCACCGTATTTCTTTCTGGTGTACTAATAATGAAGAGCCCAACTATGCTGCCGCCGGTGAGACGCTTTCCAGCCTCCGGACATTGACGGAGGAAAGCGGGGCTTGGTGCCGAACATGTACCCACAATTGATCGGCGCCGCCACGGCCGATGGTGCGGAGTCCCGCACGGAGCGTCTCCTGCATCTCCGCCTTCATCCCCAAGCCCAAAGGACAAGAAGCTGTGAAGTACGTGACGACGCGAGCGAACAGGGAGTAGGGCGACATGGCACATACTGCCTGGTGCGTTTCACCCAACGGCTCCGAGGAGAAATACTGCCACCCACACTCCCTCCCGCAGCTACAGAAACCGTAAACACCACGCAATCCTTCGTTCGTGATTTGGCTTTTTGCCCGCCGTCAGATTCATCAGACCAACATTAGCCACCATCCGAAGGAGAGACGCATCACCCTCGTCTTTGGGTGGCGTTGGACCGCGCCAGCCGCCACACCGCCGCAACTCTCCTACCCCTCCCCCACCTTCTCTCACCTTCGCGACGCGAATCTGGCCCCGAGGGCCAAGCCACACATGTGTTCATGTTTGACAAGTTGAACCATGAAATCTGGGGTATTCCTGCCGGGGCCAATGGTCCATCTCGCCCTCCCATCTCGTCCCAACTTCGCTAGATCTATACGGGAGAACCGCAAATCACTTACCGCACCATCGCGACTCGTCATTCTCCTCGTAAGGCGGGAACCAGGGCCCTCAAAATTGGTTGCGTAGCTTCGGCAAGAGATGGGACCGTCATCGGCTTCCTTGTTCTCAGGTCCTGTTTCTCCCAAGCCGTGTTCAAGGCGTTGGCTGCCTCCAACCCACCGGGCTGGAGCAAAGTTTGCGATACTCGAGCCGATGTTTTAACATGTCGTTGCCCTCGATGATTCCAAAGCCTGGCCGCCTTGATCCGAGCCCAAGTCAGTGATGCCATTCCACGGAACCTCGTCGTCCCAAGACCCTGTCTCCCAGTCCTCCTGATCCGGGGGAGGGTGCCGTACAGCCGGACCACAAAGTATCGACATCCGTCCGCTGATAGCTAATCTCCCCGCATATCCGCGGTCCGGGGAGCTTTAACCCAGTGCGCTGTCCGATTTTATACTCGAGCCGCGACGGCTACCGGTTCCGATATCCGTCTAGGCAACGAGCGTGTATAACGACAAGTTGCAACCATGACCTGCAGATGCGCTTATCACAGCTGACGGCCATGAGGCAGCTATTTTCGAATATGTAAGCTAAAATAGCAGAAAAAAAAACTAACCGCGCCTTCATCTGGTGAGCGAACCTAATATACGCCAATGGAATTGGAGGTATCCCCTCCACCTTGTCAACATGGGCATCTGACGCGCAGAGTCTTTTACCAAAATCAGGCAGACGTACGTAAGAACAGGACGTACGCATAAAATGGTTTCAATGAACAGTGGTTACGAGAGGGACAAATATCTTATGGTGTAAAGTGTAGAAGTAGAAAACCAATCCTCGTGTGGAATTGTGACTCGCAACACCAGCGAACGCCCAGGCATCAATCATGGGATCATTAAACTTCCAAACCCCGTATCCATTCTTTTCCAGGCATCAAGCACTATTTGCGAAAAACTTCGTAATCTTTTGAGTTCCGTCCTTGGCCTTCACAGGGCTCTTGCTGACGTTGCTCGTCGCGCTGATGCGGCTCTGCCTTGATTTCGTAGTCGGCCCCTTGTACTGGATCTTCTGTGGCGGCTCGTCGTCCTCATCCGCAGCAGAAGCCTCCCGCTTGATGCCCGCCTTTTCCCGGCTTTCTGTGTCATCCGCCGCTTTGGCAATCACCTCAGGGATCGGCTGCGATTCACCTTCTTGTGACTGCTCCGGCTCTACTTTGACCGCAACGGTGGGTTCAACCTTGGAGGCCTGCGGCTTTTGCTTGGCCGACGCGTTGGCGAAGAAATTCGCAATGTTGGATTTGTTTTCCTTGCTCGCGACAGGGATGATGAAGGATGGCGAGTTGTTGCCGACCTTGCCCACGTCCTTGGTGACCGGGTAGCATTCGAGCTCGCCGCTGAAGGGTTTCAGGAGGTCCTGCAGTTCCTTTGACCACTCGTGCCTTTTGGGGTCCAGCCATGCCTTGATCTCTTTCGATCCGGGATCGAGAATGACCGGCATTCGGTCATGAAGGAACTTGAGCTGCTTGTTCGAATCAGTTGTGATGATGGTGTATGTGTAGCGCTTCTCGTCGGAATCTGAATGGGGATATTAGAGCAATTCGTCTGCTCGTTGAGAACGCATGTTAACTCACCCTCGTATTTCACACAATCCCACAGTCCAGCGAAGCACATGAGCTGGCCGTCCTTCCTCTTCACGAAATGGGGGAGCTTCTCCTTGCCATTTTTGAGCCACTCGTAGAACCCCTGCGCCACAACTATGCACCTCTTTCCCGCCTTCATGGTTGCCCACATGCCACCTGGTGTGCTCAGTGAATCGTCGCGGCAGTTGATCGTCTTTGAAAGCTGAGAGTAGCCGGGGTCGCGTTTGGTCCAGAACGGAATCAAACCCCATTGCATTGACTGCATCTTGTACTTTACGGAATCACATTCAGGGTGGGATTGGCTCATAGAAGCCTCTGCCGGTGGTTGATTCTGGCTCTTGGCTGCGTGGTCGCGGCGATGTCCTGCACCGCGATCTGGGACGTCGGCCCGGTAGACGACGCCATGGTATCCCGGCGCAAAGTTGTATGTTTGGCGCGGAGCTCCCTGGCCTTCGTCTTCCGGCGCATCGTCAATAGGCATGCCCTCATCCTGCAACATGCGCCGGATCTGCGATGGCCGCTGTGCCGAAGGATGTTAGCTCACCAAAGTCCAGCGCAGGACGATGGGCGGGCGGGCGGATGGGCTCACCAGTGCTAGTGCATAACGTCCACACATGGTCTATGGTGAGACTGGAGCCAGGATCGGGATTTCTTCAATTGGAGGATACAACTTTTGGTCCTGTGAAATGTTCGCTACCCTCACGGAGCGAAGATGTATGTCGTCATGCCGACGCAGGGTCCATTGGACTAATTTACGCGCCTGAGACGCGCCAGCACATTTCAGTGATATCACGTGATGCTGCAATTCATTCTGAAATCACCCTGATACTGAAGTAGTCTTGCATTCTTGGATTGGGGTCTGTACATAATGCTCTACTATGTTGCGCAAAAAGGCAATATGTGACCAAACATGTATGTTGGTATCTACACGATACCACCCACTCAGGAGTCGAATCCGATGCAGCTCCAGCTGGACGCGGCATCCACATCCCCCTTACCGTCCCACGTTGCATGTCCAGGGTACTTGCAGATGGGCCGTTGCCTCAAGATGCCATTGCTGACGGTATCGTTGGTATATTTCGTCGCAACAAGCTCGTTTACTCCTGAGCCGCCCTCCACCCAGGCAACCAGCGCAAGCAAAGCATCATGCTGGGTGTCGTCCAGTCCAGGTACAGGGAAAGCATGTTGCCCGTTCGTCTCCAGGTTTGACGCATGTCCGCTGCCGCCAAAGTACCACGGCGCGTCGTAAACGCTTCCCGAGCAGTGTTGCATGCCCGGTACGAAGAAAAGACGGTAGAACTCGTCCAGGTCCACGCCCTGCTCCGCCATCGCCATCCAGGTCTCATCATAGAGCACCCGGCTGACATCCGTGGGAATGAGTCCATCGGCGTACCCGTGATATGTAATAAGCTTGCCGCCTCGACCTCGGAACTCCGACAAGTTGAAGTTGTCCGCGTTGACGTTCCCCGGGTTGAGCCTTGCCGCCTCGACAAACGTGGAGTAGTTGAAGCTGGTTGTCCAGTCCCAGTTCAGGTCGTCAAACAGATAGTTCTTGGCGTAGTCGGTTCCGTACAGACTAGGCTGGTTGTTGGAACCGAATGAAGACGGCATCTGGATTTCGGACCCAAGTCCGAAGTTGGGATAGATATATGTCAGGTTGTGGACATTCGCATCCAGCTGGATCAGGGGCAGGTAGAGCTGTTTAAGCGTCGCGACTTGCGGCGCCGTCAGACAGGCCGACAGGTTAGTCGAGCTTGATGTGCAGAGTAACTTCTCGGGTCGGAAATTGCAATGTCTAGGATCCATGATGACCCCGTCAGCAACACCATCTGAGCCGTCGCACTGCCGGAGGACCTCGTCGCTAATCACCTCGAACATGGAAGTTGGGAGATAGCCCGGCCCATCTTCCGGCAGATTGATGGCTCCGACCTTGAGCTGCCACAGTTGTTGGCTCGTCGACTTCCAAGCCGGCGCGCCAGCGAGGATGCCGTCAAAATCTTCTGGGTGGGCCTGCGCCGACTTGACGCCCTGCCTTCCTCCCGTCGAGCAGCCCGAGTAGTAGGACTTGTTTGCCGCATTCCCGTAGTACCCCTCCACAACTTTCTTGGCCAGGACCGTCGAGCCGTGCAGACTACGGCCAGCCCAGTCGGCTTTCGTTTCGGGATTGTTTATAGCCCAACTCATGTCTTGACTTGTCGAGTTGTGACCGGTTGACGTCGAGATGGTTGCAAAGCCGTACTTGACGCCGGTGCCCATGTCATACCAGTTGATGCCTCCGGAAAAGCCTCCATTGCCAACGGCGAGGAAACGCTTATTCCACTCGTCTGGCAAGAAGATCCCAAAGGTATAGGACGATGTTGGCGAAGAGGTGACGTTGACTGTCGCGACGCAGAGGGAGGGCAAGTGGGTCGCGTACTTGGGATATGCCACATTTCCTGCCTCGGCGAATGTCCCGTTGTTGCTGACGGTGTTGGCCATCAACACTTGGGCGCTGTCATCCTGGCCAAGAAGGCCACTGAGGCCGTCAACTGAGCAGCGGGTCGTTGTGTTCTGCGCCACCACCTCGACGGCGTGTGTGGCCGCCCACAGCGTGAGACCGAGCAGACGCGGCGCAAATGGCATCGTGAACAAAACACCAAGGACGATGTGCCAAGCTGGACTGAGCCCAACAGCTCGGCTCGGCAACTCCATACGCGTCTCCTTTATAGGGAAGGGGCAGCGTCCATCACCGCGCGCGGCCGTCGGGCCATTACTGGGATGTCGCTTTCATTCCGCCTGCTCATGTTCCTGGAGTCTCCGCAACCCATCTCATTGAACCCCACAATGTATGGGTGAAGCCTGCGGGGAGCGTTGTTCAACCCCGCATTCTCAATGCGCTAAACCCCTAGAGACTGATCAGATGAACATCTTGTGTGGAATTCACTCAATGTCATGAAAAGCTTGCCTGTAAATGCAACCTTGGGGCGGCTTCCTGGATAAACAAAACCCCACAGGCGGCGTGTCGGACGCATCCCGACATCGGTAAGTCTCCCCAGCATTTGCGGCAGAGAGAGTCCATTTAATCGTCTTGAATTGACCTTACTTTAAAATCTAAAGCATATCCTTGATGGGATCCGTTACAGAATTGTACAGTCCTTGTGCTGATGGACGCCATACCGCGATAACTCCTGTTGTCCCCGTTTTAGACATTTCGACGCGACTTCCGCTTCACTGCCGTCTGGGCCGCCCACGCATCCTCAAATATTGTCTTCCGCTGTCCAACGTCTCCCTTCTCCAGAGCGAGGCGGCGAACAACGTGGAAAGCACCAGTTCCGACCGACATGGTCTGTCCCATGATAATGCACTCACTCACTCCCTCAATCTGATCCGTCTTCATGCCTGCAGCAGCCTCAAACAAATGGTCCGGCGTCTTCTCGAATGAAGCCAGTTGCAACACGCTGTCTCTCATCTTCGAGAGACCGAATCGCGTGATACCGAGAACCTCACCCTTGTATGTCATGACATCTGCGAGCAACTGCATGTGACGCGGGTCAATGCCCATGTCTCCCATGACTTCGCCAATTTCGTGCGCAATCGTTGTCCTTGCGGCCTCGATACCCAACACATCTCGGCACTCCATGACATTGTTTGACTTGACTCTCCGCCCTTCGACGCCCTCCGTGTTCATGCATTTTTGGAGCCCATAGCCTTCAACGAGAACGGTGTGCGTTTCCTGTTCTGACGTCTGGATAATTGCTCGAGTCGCTTCTGGATATCCCGAAATGGACACGGTTGGGATCGTCCGACGGAGATAGTTGGCCCGTACCAGAAGATCGCCATGTTCATCCACGGGCTTAGCCTTGACGGACCGCTTCGAAGCGGCTGACTCGTCAAGACGTACGCGGATTTCGATCCTCCCCGGGCCAATGTGCATATCCTGTCTTGAGATTTTCATCTTCTTGTGCTTGCAAATGGCTTCGGCCACGTCGCCCAAGCCGATGCCCAGCTGCATGTTCGACAATGCATCCATGTCCACTTGCAAGACAACATTTCCAGACTCCGCAAACCATTCGTCTTCAATGTAGCTCAGGATGTCTTCGACATATGTCTTCTCAATACGAGCCTTGACGATTCGGGCGGCAGTCAGTTCCCTGTTCTGCACCAGCGGGCAGGTGATGACGGGCGTGCTAATTGTCTTGGAGGCGTTGATGATTTCCTTGATACGTGGGACACCCTGCGTGATACTCATACCAGCGACACCGGCGAAATGGAAAGTCTTGAGCGTCATCTGAGTACCGGGCTCACCAATCGATTGAGCTCCGACGGCTCCGACGGCGTGGCCTGGCTCAACGTGTGCCTTCTTGTACTTCTCTAGGCAAAGTCGGATGAACATCCGCAGAGTCGTTTCAGAAACCTTGGCAACCTTGTCTGCGAAAGCCTTCTTCGCCTTCATCTCACTCTCGTCGACATCAACTTCCATGCTTTCGGCACCAGCTGTCAAGCCAGTGAGCTCCATGACGCGGCGGAGTTTGTTGGCGCGGCCGGCCACATAAGACTCAAGTGACCTTAGGAAATCTCTGGCACCCTCATGTTCGTCGGTGAATTTATCTTCTTCGTTATCATAGTCGAGGACATCGTCGCCGACAAGGGCCTTTCTTGGATATCGGGCTCGTTCCACAGAGAGCATGCTATCGCAATACTTGACAATCTCATCGGGGAGAAGGGCGGCCTCATCGTTGTTCCATGTCAGGTTTTCCGCGTGTGAGAAGGTTCGATCGAAATTGACAGGCTTCGCCGATGCCTCCATGTCAACAGGATCAAGCTTGTCGGCACCAAATTGGAACTGCACAATGCCTCCGCCTGACGTTCGGACGGTGTCATCGTACTGTGTGGAAAGATCCTCCAGCGACTTCATCAGTCGACGAGACATGTATCCAGTCTCTGCGGTCTTGACAGCAGTATCAACCAAACCTTCACGACCAGACATGGCGTGGAAGATGAATTCGGTAGGAAGCAGACCTGAGTAGAAACTGTTCGCAACAAACCCCTTGGAGGGAGGCTGAGGAGCGTTCTTGTGGAAATGGGGAAGCGTTCTGTCCTGGAAGCCATCGGCAACACGCTTGCCGCCGATAATCTGTTGACCGACGAGGGCGACCATCTGCGCGACGTTGATCTCTGAACCCTTTGAGCCGGACTTTGCCATGACTAGCGGCGCGTTGTTCCTGCTAAGCGTCTCAATACAATGAGAACCTGCTTGAGTTCTGACCTTGCTGAGAAGTCCTGAGATGGAGTTCTCGAGGGTCTCTTCCATACTGCAACCCGTGGCCTTCTCGAGCTTGCCCTTCTTGTACTTGTCGATCAGCTCATCGACATCCTTGTTTGCGTCTTGAATCATTTTGCTCTTCTTTTCAAGAAGAAGTTGAGTGGGAAAGACATCTCCAACACCAATAGAGAAACCACGGTTTGTCAAATGGCGAGCACAGAGCTTGGCCAGGCGATTCATGGTTACCACGGCGGCATCCGGGCCAAAGTCTCTGAGAATGACGTAAAAGACCGAGTCCTTCTTTCCAGATCCTACAGTAGATTTGTCCATTCTACCGCACATGACTTCCGAGTTGCGAACGACAAGCCATCCGTCGTTCGGGTCCATGTCTGGGCATTGTCCAGGCCTGGCCTTGTACTCTCTGCACTTGGCGTCCAGGTTGACCTTAACAGGACTGTCTTTGTTGGGACGCATCATTATGCTGAAGACTTGCTTGCCTGTCCAGAGAGCCTGGGGCTTCAAAATGGCTGGTGGCGGGAGATCAAGGTGAACGTTTCCGTCCATCATGTGCATGCAGATGTAGGTGAATGTTTTGCGGTCGAAGAATCTGTCCTTGCCACTCAGCAGGTAGGCAGCGGTGATGAAATCTTGCGTTGCCGCAATGACAGGCTCTCCGTTCTTGGGAGTTGCCAAGTTGTGTTTGACGCCCATGAGGTTGATGGCTTCTGCGCGAGCTTCTTCGGTCTGGGGAACGTGAAGATTCATCTCGTCACCGTCGAAATCTGCGTTGTACGGGCCGCAGACACACTCGTTGAGTCGGAACGTCCTCCACGGCCGCACCTTAACCAAATGGCTCATGATACTGAGCTTGTGAAGAGACGGTTGACGATTGAAAAGAACAATGTCGTTGTCTTCTAGATGGCGTTCAACGACATCACCAATCTTGAGATCCTGAGCGACCTGATTCCTGTTGCCGAACCTCAGTGAGATCTTGTAGCCTCCATCATCGTTTTTGATGACTTGCTGTGCGCCGGGCCAGATATTGGGTCCATTACGAACGCACTCCTTCAATTTCTTCATGTTGTAGTCGGATACGCGCTCGGGATACGTCAGGTTCTTAGCCACGAGCTGAGGAACGGCAACCTGATCGATTCCAAGGTTCGGATCAGGTGAAATGACAGTTCTGCCGGAGAAATCGACACGCTTTCCAGACAAGTTTCCACGGAAGCGACCTTGCTTTCCCTTCAATCTCTGGCAGAAGCCACGAACGGCTTTGCCAAAACCAGGTTGCTGAAGCCCAGGGACGTCGCTGTTGACATACATTGCGACCTGTAATTGGAGGTACTCCCACTGCTCCATGATGGTCTGAATAGGCGAACCCTTCTGCAGCGCAGAGCGAATCATGCCACTGACCCAGACGATGTCGGCGAGCTTTGTCGTGATATCGTCCTCGTTACTGGCATTGTCTTGGGCGACCGAGGGTCGGATGCATACTGGGGGAGCAGGGAGGAACTGCCAAATGAACATCTCCGGGCGACCTTCGGCAGGATCCAGGCCGAGAAGTTCGCAGTCGGTGGGACTGATCATTTTGAACAGATTGAGAACCCTGAGAGGATTCATGTCTTCCATGGCCTTCCGAAGATGCTTGTCCAACTCGGCATTGTTTTTCCTGGCCTCACTGAACGACTCGTCGAACTTGATCTTGCTCTCGGGAGGCACCTTCTTAGCGGAGGTGGACTTGTTGTAGGTAACAAACTTGTCGTGTGCCAGCTTGAGGACGCCAACCTTGCGGATCTGGCCTTGAACGGAGCCGCAGTACATGCAGTTCTTCACCTTGCGACACTGTTCGTTGATTCGCTTGCAGATTTGGGAGCGGCGCAGGTTATCCAGCAGCGGCCGCCTCAACTCTTTGAGAAAGGCGCGTTTCTCGGACTCGGTGAGCAGGACTTTGCCGCAATCCTTTAAATAGTTAGCTTCTGTCAACTTGAGCAAAGAGGTAGAGTAGAGGCCTACCTTGCAGATGTCCTGCAGGATCATCATGACGAACCGCAAGTAGCCAATGTGGAACGCAGGCAATGGAAGCCTGACATGTCCGAAGTGACCAGTACAGTTCTGTAGTGATTCCTGACATGTCGCGCATTTTCCAGTCTTGCTCGAAGTGCCCTAGAAGCAGCGGAGTCAGCTTCGTGCAGCGTCATGGACGGGGTCGACGGTGCTTACCAGACGCGGATCGAGGGGACCATGCTGGTATGGGGCTCTGTTCTTCTCGATATCGTAGAGGAGTCGATCGGAAACTTCGAGAACGGCTTGGTTCGCAATGTCTTGGTTGGACCTGCGGAGCCGGAGGATTAGCAATGGCACATGGTGCGAGGCGGGCTGAGGGGTGGGACTGACTGGATGCCGAACTTGATGCCCTTGAATCGCTTTGGCAGCTTGTCGACGAGCTGCGACTTGACCGGGGTGACGGTGGTCGTGGTCGCCATTGCGACGATGTTTGCGAATGCGCTGACGGCGGAGATTCTGAGTTCTTGGTCGGGGGGGAAGTGGTAGGATGTGGCGCAAGGTGAGTCAAGATTGAAATTCGTCGCAGTCTAAGTCTACCGGTCGTAGTAGAAGTTGGTGTGTTTGCGCATTCGCCGCAGGGTCATATTCGAGGCCCGAGAAGTGGTGTTGATTCAATCGCAAGAGCTAGTGCTGTCGATACGACGGGATGCTAGGGCAACGGAGTCATCGGGTGTGTATGTATGTATGTTGTTGAGTTTGAGTCGGAGGCTGGCTTGGGGTGTTGCAGACGGATGGGAAATTTTGTGATGGAGGCACGGCAAAAGGTGCTGTACCTAGCGCGGGAGGGACTCTCCAGCGTCCAGTGTCTGGTCTGCAGGTCGTACCCCACCATCAAAAAAAGCAGCTCTGCCCCACCAGTGCGCGTACAGTGTGAAGTACGCTTTGGGGAGACTATCACGGTCCCAGTGGTGGAATGAATCATGAAAACACAGTGCGACGGTGAGCATCACTCGGTATGAGTCTTCTTGCCTGTGACTGGGCGCCTTTTGGCGTTGGGTTTGGAGAAGCACAGGAACGTAGGGAAGGTACTCTGTAGGTAGGTAGGTGCCTTGCCTTGGTGGCATTGAGTCGCGTATTAGGTAGGTACGGGGTGTTTTCCACCGACCGCCCGCCCACCTCAAGAAAACGGCACTTCTGAGTTCTCTGTGGCTGAACGAGATGAGGTAAAATAGGTACCTTACCTACCTACGTTACCTTACCTAGGTAGATACCGTAGTGAGTGGAGGTACCAAGTACGAACGCTGCAGCCTGCAGCTTCCCTTCTGCCCCGCGGCTCGCCCTAGACCGCCTTCCAACGAGTCCTCGGGTCTAATCATTCGCCGGAGCTTAAGCGATCGATCCCCCGTCGTATTCCATTTACACGGGACCGAGAGATGCGTCATGGGGTCCCTGAAGACCGGAGCTGCTCCCTGCCATGTGCAAGGCAGCTGAGTCCTTACTGGAGCCTTCTGCGCCCTCATCACAGCTGCACTCGCTTCCATGTCTGTCCTCTTTTCACACCCGACCTTTAAGGTGTTTTATTTGCCTCGATCACGGGCTGAAGCTTCGGCTCTTGTGTCTCCCCTGCTCAAGAGGAAAAAAAGAAGGTGGAACATCCCTTGCTTCCCGCCCCAAATGAAGGCTCCCTCACCTAGGTAAGGCAGCCTCCTCACCTTGCGGATCCAGGCCCGGCACACCTCCATTTGAACAACACACCTCTACTACCTTCGGTACACACAAGCACCACAAACACCTACCGCAATCTGTCCAGACAGCTGCCATACCTCTTTACCTGCTGTCGTCGTCGTTCCTGACTACTTCGCTGCTCAGCGCTGCAACCTGGTCGACCTGGCTCTTGCTCGATCCTGAAACTGGCATTCCTTGTCTTCGTCCTTCAAGCTCGAGCTTCCCCGAAACTGCTCTCCAACTCGTCCCGTTCTCCCCGCCATCCGCCCGGAACCTGGTGACGCACTTATAAGTCCTGTCTCCGGCCTCTCCCACGTTGGCGCTCATTGTTCCGCACTCACCGCTGCGTTGGAGACGAGGCCACAAAACACTCAGTCTTGTTGTCGCTGTTTCCCGCCGCTATTCGACAGCCCCCCGGAGAACCCCCGAATGGCCCTTTGCCCAGTCGCAAACGATGGCTCCCAGCGGCGCTGACCGCAAAACAGAAAAGTCCTACCTGTCGTCAGCCGTCGACTCTATTAATCCCTGGTCCGGCAGTCGGAGCTCAACGCCCACCCCAAGAGATCCTCCGCCTCAGCCTGTTCCTGCGCCAGCGGCCCGTCCAGGTGATCATAGCATCACTCACTTATATGGCCAGAGCACCAAGAGCTACCCCGCCGACTGCCCTCCGCTCAACGTCCTGTGGTATCATGCTACCGATGTAAGAGCAGTTGCTCCAAGCCTTAAACTTCTTGAAATGGCTAATCATTGTCCCAGGTGCCCAAGCGGAAGCCGCAATTCTTGAGAGACAAACCGAAACCCACCGACGATGCTAAACCTCCGCCCCAACCGAAGAAGTTTCTGCCCTTCGCCAAGGGAGATTCGAGAGCCATAGAACTCGCTTACCAGCGTCTACTGGAGGATTCCGAGAAGCGAAGAGGCGATCGATCGCAGCGCAACGTGTCTGGCGGCTCTCGACGAGGCCGTAAGACCACCGGCGATGATGGGCCGCACAGTAGCTTAGAGACGAGCCCTGAGAGCGCCCCTAAAACGCGCGTTCCGGTGAACGAGGACTACCTCTTCGATGTGGACATTGAGAAACGCGAGCTGGAGCCCGTATACTGGCTCGGGCCTGTGTATGAGGTTCGCCGCGGTACTTGGTTCTACGACGAAGGCTCGTCCTTGAGACCATGCGAGGAGAATCTAGCGTCTCAGCTTGAGGAAGGATACCTCAAGGTCAAGCCTTGGCTGTATCCCAAGCCTCGAGTTCGAAGCGACTCAAACAAGAAGGACGTCACCCCAAAAGCGTCAGTTGATAACTTGCGGGCCGTTGCAACGGCTTCTGCGGCCGCGGAGGGTAACAACAAGCCGCAACCGCCGCAGAATCAACATCAACCCTCATCTCACAGGCTATTCGGCACATGGATGAACAGTATTGCGACATACCAGGATTCCACGACAGCCTGGATAACATCCGACAGCATGCTAGGCTGGGTGACCTCGACGATGTACGAACGATTCTCCGGTGGCGGCTTCATGAGCGGTGTCAAGCTGGTGAGAGGTTACTCTGATGTCTCCAAGAACAAAAAGGAGAAACAGCCGGCTACGCCCACCGAGGCCGCTGCCCCGGCGCAGAAAGATGATAAAGACCAAAAGAAGCTGAAGCGAAGATCCGCACCACCAACCTCTAGACCGTCGCAGTCCAACGATGACTTGACGCGCGCAGAGAACGAAGAAACCAGAGAGACTAGCTTGCAGAGGCAGATCTCATCCTTGATGGAAGGGGCCGAACATCGCAACCAAGAGGAACAGGAAGAAGAGATTAGGAAGCGCGAGGAGAAGGAGATCGAAAACGACTACAACGGCCAGTTTGGCGAAACGCAAGGACGTGACATTGAGCACTTGGTGCTCGTGACTCATGGAATTGGCCAGCTTCTCGGGATCCGGTACGTGGTCGATTTGGCATTTCGGAGAAGTTACGATGACTAACGGCAACAGAATGGAGAGCGTCAACTTTGTACACGACGTGAACATCCTCCGCAAGAACCTCAAATCGGTCTACTCGAGTTCCGCAGATTTGCGGGCTTTGAACTCGGAACTGGAAGATGGGCCGAGAAACTGTCGAGTGCAGGTATTGCCTGTCTGCTGGAGACACTTGTTGGACTTTCCCAAGAAGAGAGAGAAGAAGAATGAACGGGACATTGGAGACGGCGCCTTAGACGAAGATGAATGTGAGTAAACCTCAACCAGCACCATAGAGGACACAGCTAACGAGCGTGATGCAGACCCGTCTCTAGAAGACATAACGATAGAGGGCGTTGCCTTTGCCAGGTCTTTGATTTCGGACCTTGCCCTCGACGTTCTACTGTACCAGAGCGCGTACCGCGAACAGATCGCTGAGATCGTTCTTAAAGAGTCGAATAGGATTTTCAAGCTGTTCATGGCCCGCAACCCCGAGTTCAAAGGCAAGGTGCACGTCATCGGGCATTCTCTCGGGTCTGCCATCATGTTCGATATCCTCTGCCGGCAGAAGGAAAAGGTCAAGGCCCCGGACACACCAAGGAGTGCCCTGCGCTTCTGGCAGCCGCAAGATAAGGCCGAGGGCGCCAGGGATCGCGAAGCGAATGAGCTCAAGTTTGAGTTCGACGTCGATGACCTTTACTGTCTGGGATCGCCGGTGGGCCTGTTCCAGATGCTCAAGGGCCGGTAAGTCGATTCAAGTCTCTGCCCGGCTGCGTGCTAACTCCGCAAAGGACCATATCAGCACGCCACCTTCCCCATGCACTTCCGTCGGAAAGTCCCCTAAATCCTGATTTGATGGACGATCCGTTCCTCGCAGCGGCGCCGACATCTCCATCCCAACGGGTGTCTGCAATCACAGGCTTACCATATTCCGTCTCGTCGCCAAAAGTCGCACAACTATTCAACGTGTTCCATCCTTCCGACCCGATAAGCTACAGGCTCGAGCCTCTCATATCTCCCGCCATGTCCACTCTCAAGCCCCAAGTACTGCCTTACACGAAGAAGGGCATATTCGGCAATGTGGCACAGCAAGGGTTGAGTGGTATCGGAATGAAGGTCGGCGCGAGTGTCAGCGGTCTCTGGTCCAGCTTGAGTGCGGGAATCGCCAGCAACATACTGAACAGGAGTCTCGGTCTGAGCAACGAGGACGTGGCCAAGATGAACTCGGCATCAGCGCAACCCCAAGTCTCCGCTCAAGGGGCAAACATGGCGGACAACGGTGTGATTTCTGACGCATCGAAGCTGGGGGAGAAGACGAATGAGCGCAAGAAGCAGCTGGCGGATTCGAAATCCATGATGGGCCGCACGAGCTTGAGCGGTAACGAGATGACGCTTATCGACGATGAGCTGGAGACACTCTACTCCAAGTTCCAGGAGAAGCGGGTGGACCTGGCCAAGACGAATGATGACGGCGACGCGACGGACTGGATAGAGGCGGAACGGAAGTCTCAGAAATTGCGGCGCGAGGAGATGAAAGTGCGAGCTCTCAACCGCAACGGACGTGTCGACTACAGCATCCAGGAGTAAGTGCTACGTGATGTCCATGATGCAAGTTCAGGTATGCTAACGTGGGGCAGGAGTGTGCTCGATTTCAATCCCATGAACACGATCGCATCGCACATGAGTTATTGGTCTGATGAGGACGTCAGCCACTTTATTCTGTCGCAACTTCTTTCTAACAGGTCACGGGCGAACCGGAGATAGAGTAGATTAGACATGGGCGGGTGGGTTGGCTGGTTACCTAATTAGATGAGCTCGTCACCTCACTTTGAACATGATCCATTGTGCGTGCATACTACTCGAGTGAACAGCTAAGGGTATCTTTTACATTATCACGGACTTGGCAAACTACTTATGGATGCAGAATACCGGCGTCCACGAGGGCGGCCCAGCGAGCGGGCAAGCCCTTGGCGACATCTTCGGCCGTCTGGCCAGCGTCGTTCTGGATGGCGCGGATGTCCTGAGCGTTGTCATTTGTGAGGCGAACGATTTGCAGCGCCTCGGCAGCCTGTCGCGCCGACTGGGGAAAGAGATCAGTGGGCAGGGGCGAGGCGATCCAGAGTAGCAGCCAGACGACCTCTTCCTGAGACTTCTCGACAGCAACGTGAAGAGGGCTCTTGCCACCAGCCAGGGGGTCCTGGTAGCGGATCAGCTGGCCCAGCTGAGTAATGTCGCCGTTGAGCTCCTCGTTGGCGTCCTGGAGGAGCTCCACGATGCCCTGAACATCGCCTTCTGAGCACATGAGGTGGTAGGCACGGGCGGGACGGGCCTCGGGATGGGCGTCAAGGTAGGCCTCCTCGGTGATGTTGGGCAGGATGTCCAGGCCGTCCTGCAGTCCGCCCTCGTTGACGTAGCGGGTCAAGATGGCAGCACCTGGGGTGGTGGACAGGAAGGGGTTGGTGACGGAGGGGCCCTGCTGGTTTGTTGGCAGGTATTTCTGGCAGGATGGGCAGTTGAGAGAAATGGCGATCTCTGCGGATTGGTCCAAGAGACATTGCCTGGTGCATGGTGTAAGTATGGTTAGGTCATCTCATCATGTTAGTGAGACTGGGTTGCGTACCAGTGAAAGTGGCATCCGCAGGGCAGCTCCAGATCATCGGGCACGTTCTGGGTCTCCTCGGTGCCCTGGCCCTCATCTTCACTATCAGGTTCGATGCTGATGACCAGGGGGTCTTGGCAGGCTTTGCAGACGGCAGCCATGGTTGTGATGTGTGCAAGGCGACTTGCGGTTGTGGTGGGGAGGTTTGGTGCTGCGAGAGCCAAAGTGAGGGGGCGACAAGGGGGGTGGTGGTGATATGAGCAGCAGCAGCAGCACCGTAAGTCAGAAACAGCCAGGTGAATGCGGTCTGAAGTGTGCGAATCGGGGATTGAGCCGCTTGTCCTGACACAAAAGCTTCAATGTCGCGATGAAGGCATCGAGATCAGAAAATTCGAGGTGGGGGGGGGGGAACCAGGAGCGGGGACTGTGTTACTCTGTAGAGGCACACGGCCCGGGGGTACATTGGGGGCTGTACTGCACAGTGCATCTTGAAGTACCTTAGTTGATGTCCAGTCTCGGACACCACCCTTGGCGTCGACACTAACTTTTGCCGTGGTTGTTCTGCGCATTTGGTACCTTACGTGGGCTTCCCTGTACTTGCACATGTTCCAGAACATTGCCCAGAGGGGCTAATCATCAACGGGCATCAACCCACGGCTTGGGCTGCTCTATTGGAGCCAGACGCGGGAGAAGCATGGCAGTCCGTCCGTCGTGTTGTGCTACTTTGGTTGAATACCTTGGGTAGCGGCGTAAATGTGAAGTCCAGGGATGGAGGAAGGGATGGCTTCGACCGAAGCCCAAGGAGGAGCCTGAAGGCTGCAGCCCAAGATGAGGGAGGAAGCATCGAGAAGCCAAGAATCAGTCAGAGCTGATGCCTATGATGGCGTACGTTGGTCTTTACGCAAGACCGGTACAACGGGGTGGGCTCACTATAACACTAACACGACCGTCTGTCTTGTCTGTCTGTCTGCCTTACGCAAGTCCATGTGGCTGGAGGCCGTGAGGAGGCCGCAGCGAAACAGGCTTCCCGCGTATCCTGTGCGACCGCAGCCCGGGGGGCACCCATTCGATTCGGCGGGAGGGCCGGAGACGTGCCGCGAGCTGAGGTAAGCGCCATCGAGTAGTCGCAAGATACTTCTCGTTCGCAGCGCCGGCAGTGAGAGCACATGTACCTTTCATGGCAGACGCTCGTCGACGCCTAGCCAAGACAGGAGAGGCAAGGTACCGGGCTGGAATGCTCAAGGCAGCCAATCCTCGTCCCCAGGTCAGCTAATGCCTGTATCATTACATCAATGGCCCCTCCCCGCCCCCGCCAACAAGTATTATCGTCGCTGCTGGAGGAGAGGAGGTACGAATAGAATACCTTAGTGTAAGGTAATAGTGAGTGTACAGAGTAGGTAAGGTAGGTCTCTCGGGTTCTCACACTGAGGTGCGTACTATGCAGTAGGTAGGTACGCCGTATTATTGCTGCTGCTGCTGCTGCTGCTGCTGTCTGGCCCCCGCATTGCCCTGCACCCTGCTCTGCTCCGCTCCGCCTCGCCTGGGCCCAGTGTCCATCCCATCCACTCATTACCTTTACCATTGCGATCATCCGTCATTCGGGCGCTGCCTCTGACATTTTACCTCCCCGGCCTTGCTTGATCTTTCTTGCCTTGCTGCTGCTTGTGCCTCTGCCTCTCTCCCCATTACATACATACAACCAAACACCACAACCACAACTTCAATCGCCGCCACAAGGAATCGTCGTCTCTTCCCCTCTTCACCCATTGCTGCCCGGCAATTGCAGCTCCATCTACCTGCCCACCCATCGAGCACAATCCCTCGCATTCCTCCCTCACCGTGAGGCACCTTACCTCCTCAACTGTCCTCCGCCAGCGTCCGTGCGTTCCGGAGCTTCCTGCGCATCTACCGCTCCCAGGTCCGCTTGGTCCCTGATCTCGTGGTTCGGTTTCCTCCCGCGCCGAGCGCAGTCTCTCCAACTCCAAGGCCCTTGCTGCCGTCCTGCCTAGTTCAACCTCTCCTTCTCGATCCTCGAGTTGTGCCTCCCTTCTCCTCCCGCCGCGCCTCCTTCAGACACCCGCCATCATGAACGTTCTCAAGCTCCAGAGGTGCGCATTGCAAACCCCCGCACCCCGTGATTCATCACCCAGGGGGTTGGCCATTACTGACACACATCTGTCGACAGGAAGTATCCTCAGTTCCCCCAAAACGAAATCTACGGCCTGAGCGACGCTTTCCGCAAGCTCGACATTGACGACAAGGGCTACGTTGACGAGGCTACTGCCATCAAAGCTACCCAACAGAGCGAGCGCCAGCCATACGATGTCGTCAGACAGGCCTTGAAAGAGGTTGACCTCGACTCGTCTCGCCGTGTCGAGCTCGAGGACTACGTCGCCGTACGTCGCCGTCATCCCACCCACCCCTCGTCCTTGCCCCAGCCCTCCAATTTCCCCCTCTTTGCTGACCGACCCTTCTACAGCTGATTGCCAAGCTTCGCGAGTCTTCTCCTGCCCAAAAACGCATGTCAACAGGTCCTACTGCGCCCGCTGGCATTGTCGCGCAAGCAACCGGTGGTCATGCCAAAAAGGCCAGCATTGGCAAGATTCACGTTCAGGGCTCAAACGCCAACGTCACCCACACCATCAACGAAGATGAGCGAACCGAATTCACCCGCCACATCAACGCCGTTCTGGCCGGCGACCCAGATATTGGCAACCGCCTACCTTTTCCCACTGACACCTTTGAGATGTTCGACGAGTGCAAGGATGGTCTGGTGCTCGCCAAGCTCATCAACGACAGTGTCCCTGACACCATCGACGAGCGTGTCCTGAACCGCCCCAAGAAGGCAAAGAACCTCAACGCCTTCCAAATGACGGAGAACAACAACATCGTCATTGAGTCCTCCAAGGGTATCGGTCTGTCCGTTGTCAACATTGGCAGTGGTGATATTATCGAAGGCCGAGAGCATCTGATTCTTGGTCTGATCTGGCAGATCATCCGTCGTGGCCTGCTGAGCAAGATTGACATCAAGCTTCACCCTGAGCTGTACCGCTTGCTCGAGGAGGACGAGACTTTGGAGCAGTTCCTGCGCCTTCCCCCTGAGCAGATTCTTCTGAGATGGTTCAACTACCACTTGAAGGCGGCCAACTGGCCTCGCAGGTATGTCAATTGCCCCAATTCAGGGGAGACTGTGACTGACGCATGACAGGGTCAACAACTTTTCGACCGATATCAAGGACGGCGAGAACTACACGGTGCTCTTGGCACAAATCGGCTCCGAGTACGGCGCGACGAGAGACCCTCTCCAGACACGCGATCTTTTGCAGCGAGCCGAAGAGATTCTGCAAACGGCCGACAGGATGGGTTGCCGCAAGTTCCTTACGCCAACCTCTTTGGTTGCCGGCAACCCTAAACTGAACCTGGCTTTCGTTGCCAACCTCTTCAACAATCACCCCGCGCTCGACCCCATCACCGAGGAGGAGAAGCTGGAGGTTGAGGACTTTGACGCCGAAGGTGAGAGGGAAGCTCGCGTTTTCACTCTTTGGCTCAACAGCTTGGACGTGCAGCCCGCGGTTCAGTCCTTCTTCGACGACTTGCGCGATGGCACTGTACTTCTGCAAGCGTACGACAAGGTCATCAAGGGATCTGTCAACTGGCGTCATGTCAACAAGCCTCCGGCTCACGGTGGAGAGATGTTGCGCTTCAAGGCTGTTGAGAACACCAACTACGCCATTGAGCTGGGCAAGCAGAACCGCTTCTCGCTTGTCGGCATTCAGGGTGCGGATATCACTGACGGCCAGCGCACCTTGACGCTCGGCTTGGTTTGGCAGCTGATGCGCAAGGACATCACTGTCACTCTATCCACATTGGCACAGCGTCTTGGAAAGCGTGAAATTACAGACTCGGAGATGGTCAGATGGGCCAACGACATGGCCCGCAAGGGCGGCAAATCCTCGAGCATCCGTTCCTTCAAGGACCCCGCCATCGGCACCGGTGTCTTCCTGTTGGATGTGCTCAACGGTATGAAGAGCAGCTACGTTGACTACGATCTCGTCACCCCTGGCCACACGGACGACGACGCCTACCTCAACGCCAAGCTCAGCATCAGTATCGCGAGAAAGATGGGAGCGACCATCTGGCTGGTGCCCGAGGATATTTGCCAGGTCCGCAGCCGTCTGGTGACTACTTTCATCGGTAAGTGCTTTGGCAAACGCTTGTTTTCAGCACACTTTTGCTAACCCATACCCAGGCTCCCTGATGGCCACTGCGGAGAAGCAGGGGCTGTAAACCGACTTGACGACCATTTGTTACGCGGCGTGAACGTTATGTTTTGTCAATGAGGGTAGAAAAAGGCCAAAACTTCGGCGAGGCTTTGTTGATTGCGTGTTTTGTAGTTGAATGAATCCAAGTCATCAGAATATCCCCCAAAGACTTCCCTGCCTGCCTCGTGTTCTCTCGAGAGAGTATGTAGAACTTTCTATATTCGAAATTGTACTTTGAAACTTTCTGTAATACGTCCCACGTGGTACAGTCTTGTGAGTATGGTACAAATTTTGTCTCGACATTTGTACTTGAGTCAAGTTTACAAGATCAGGTACAGGCTGCAGAGCAGACTGGGACCGGTAAAGATGCCGAACCAGAACATGATGTTGCCCAGTGTCTTGCGACCTCTCATCCAACTCGTCCTGCTGAGCTGCACAAGCTTTTTTCCCCTCCCGTCAGAATCATCTCGAGATAGATTGGTTGAAGAAGGGCAGAAGGATCCACATACCGGTAGCTGGCACATTTGCAGAAAAAGGAGGTAGCCCCTCAGCTTCTTGAACAGGCACCACATGACCAATTCGTGCACGCAGGCTGAGAGGAAGAAGGTGATGAGCGTCGCAGTGTGGCGGTTCACCTTCATGGATGAGATGGAGCTGTGGTAGACGTGGCGGAGGAGAAAGTTGTGCACCGGGCTAGCGATTGTCAGCTGGGGCTCAGGGGGTTTCGAGGGTTTGGGTCAGAGGTTACCGGTTCCAGTCACGCGCAAATTGGTCCCAGGACACTGATGGAAGTGCCTTGTCAGTTTCTGAGCGAGTCGGCTTGGGAAAAGGTCAACCTACCGCTGTTCCACCACGCGTCGTAGAAGCTCCTATCGGCGAAGTAGGTGAGCTCCGCCAGAGTGTTGAGAATCGTTTCCCAGATTAGATACCAGGCCATCTATTTTCCATTAGTCTCTGCATCAATGACAGGGGGTGTGTTCGGATGTCTGAGTGCTTACCATATATTCCATCATAAAGGGGAAGATGAGGTCGCTTAACATCCAGGGGAAGTAGCGGAATCTCTCAGCGAGGGGCATGCCCGTCTCCTTCATGGCTACAGTCTGCATCACGACGGGATCTGTCAAAGTCGTCAGTTTAGGCCTGTGTCTGAAAGTAGTGGGCGCGGGGGTTGACCAACAGATGAAAGCCTGAGACACCATGATCATGACGAGAATAATGCCAAAGGTAGCGGCCGTTTTCTCGGCGACATAGTACCAGTCGATGGAGTCAGAACGGGGGTACTCGAGCTCGTACACGACGGTCGGCAACACAATGTACTCGTAATGGTTGGCGAGGGTCAGGTTGTTCGGGTACGCCCGCGCGACGCTCGTCGCCTTGCCCCTCAGCTCGTCGGTGAGCCCGTCAATCTCCCACTTGATGATGCGCTCGAACACGCGGACCTGGTCGGCGTCGAGGGGCTCGCCGGATTCGATAGCGTGGGAGATGCGGTCGACGTCCGTCGTCTCAGAGCCACGAGTGTGGGTGACGGAGTGTCGGCGGCCTTTCATCTCGGCTGCAGACGGGGGATTGTCCAGGTGGGAAACGGATATGGTGGATGCCGACGGACTGGTCGTGGAAGGCGAGTTGATGGGGGCAACATGTTCCAGCTTTTTCAACTTCGAAAGGAGGTACTTTCGCTTCTTGTATACCGTGGAGAGGTGACCATTGTAGAAGGCGTACGAGTGCTGCTTCATGAGCATGACGATGCCGTGGAGGACGAAGAAGACGGTATGTGTCCAGGGCCAATCTCGGATGAGGGTGAGACCGACGACGCTGCCGATGAAGATCGATTGCCAAACCTATGAGAAAACCCTGTGTAAGAAAGAACATAAGGACAGCATGTTTTACGGCAGACTTACATTCTGTATGATCCAGCCAGACCGATTCCAGTCAAGATAACCGCTGAAGATGAGTCGTTGCAGAATCCAGCCTACGCCGGTGATGCCACACATGACACCGTCGGAAGCCAACAGAACGATTACATCCCGCCGGAACATGGTCTTCATAATCTCGTTCGTCCCCAACGGGTTGCCGGTGGCCCTCCAGTTGGCCGCCCCGATCTTGACGACGAACAGCGCCACGGCTAGCCAAAATAGCGTGAAGAACCCATGGAAAGGGCTATTTGCCGTCTGCTGGTTCTGCCGGTCAAAGGCAGAGAATTGGCGAGTAAACACTAGGTCGCTGAACTTCCCCGGCCGACGTGGTCGTTTCGGGTCCTTTTCCTGTTGATTTGTTGTCAATGATTGTGCCCTCAGTTCGTGCGTAGTCTATCCCTGTCAGGACAGAGTCACCAAGAGCATACCCGTTCGAGACCCCGTCTGATGACATCGCGAAGCTCTCGATCATCAGCGGACAACACATACGTCTTCAGGTCTTTTCTGTCAGCTCCTCCAGTGGACTCGTCTATGCTCGAGGCTTCAGACAAGGTCGAGCCGTCCAGAGACAACTTCCTCTCATGGTTTGATGAGTTCTTTAGAGGCGACGATGTGTTCTTGGCTGCCGGTCTGTCATGGCGACGTCTTGTGAGCTTGGGCTCGTCGTAGTCCTCCTCGCTCGTGGTCTCGGACGGGGTTGTGGAATTTGTCCTGCCTCCGTTGGCCGCCAGTAATGCGTCTCGCAATGCACGGGGTGACTCCCGTGAGGCCACCGGTCGTGCCGCCATTCTAGAATCTGAGGGTTCTCAATGCGTTCCTGCGTCTTCGCACGGGCACAGCGAGAACGATGCTATGCACAGCTCACTTGAGATGAAAAGAAGCACCAATACGATGTTTACGGTTCTGTCGGCGAAAGCTATAAGACGAGGTCGAGATGCTGAGGCACCCTGACGACGTCAACAAATGTCAGCGCCAGTGTTGTTTGTTTATAATACTTGAAACTGTCGTCAGGATGAACAGAGTGTGAGATATTGTGTGGCGTGTATACGTGCGACAACGCTTATTCCGAGGTCGATGTAACACTGCGATGCGGCGAAGTAGGGCGGCGCGATTCGGGACAGGGAAGTATATGTCACTCAGCCCGCGCGACCGGGAAGACGTACGTTTGCAAGAAGCTACCAATGACTCGGGTCGAGTACGAGATGAGTCCCAAAAAGCATCAATGGAGATGGGCCAAGTAAAGCGAATCAGAATTGAACCATAGTCGGGATGAAACGTCAAGTGGGAAGAGCAGAAATATGAGGACGATGGCGGTTTAAAAAAACGTTCAGAGCGCGGTGCAGTGAAGTGAAGGATTTACGGGTCTGCCGGGCTCATCGCGGGTCGTCCGCCTCTGACATCGATCCGAGATGATCTGAGATGGCCAGACAAAGACGTCGGCGGGTGATCAACTGCGGCCGAGGTTTCCGGGGGGGGGAAGGGGGTTTCTCGTCTTCGCGGGCGCCATAAGCCGGGAAGCGTCTGGGCATTTGAGGGAACGGAGTGTCGCGTAGTGCGAGTAATACGACAAAAGGCTGCTCCGAGGGATTGCGAGTTGCGAGATCCCGCGCATCCCGTTGGAACAGCGAGAGGACACAGGACCACGGACGGAGGCGTGGTGTACGTGGACATGGGTGTTGGGATTCAGAGGCGACTTGAGTGAGAAGAACACGTTGGATGGAGTAAGGTGTGGGCTCCATGAAGTCAGTACGAAGCGCAAATGGGCGCTGGCATAGGAGAAACGAGTGGATGAGGACGGTGTGGTGGTCGTCTCCATACAGGCAACCCCAGTTGGCAATGTTCTTAGCAGGCGAGTAGTATGTAGTATGCTCGAATGAGGTGGCTTGACGCCCTCCGACTGGACCATGTAAGAGTTTCCTTGGTCGACGTCGAATTACACGTGAAGAGACGAAAGGGAGGAAGAATGGATGGCGCAGATGGTTGAGACATGGAAGACAAGCGCGACGACCATCTCCCACATGTCTCTATCCACTCACTGCCTCGACGATTAATGTCTCGCATGCCCTGGAGACGACCCTGGAGATGCCAGACAAGAGAAGGAGAAAGTGAGTCTGGGGTGCCTGTGGGAAGCCTGGTCGCCTCAACTGTGCTAGGAGCAAAAGGTTTGGAGAGCCTCAGGGTGGCATCCAACTCGCCTCCAATGTGGTGATCGGACGATTGAAGCTCGGCAGGCGAACAAACCCTACTGCATTGGCTACCGCGTAGGTAGCAACAGGAAAGACGAAGTGTTCTCTGACATCAAGCTGTCGCATCGTGTGGCCGGAAGCGGAGAGACAGATTGCATCCGCGCTCGACCCTGGGGCCCGAATCATCCGTCGGTGCGCACCGGGCTGTCTCTGTCGAATGTCCGGCCTCGTTCGGTTGAAGGTCTGTCGGTCTGTCGGTCTGTCTATCTGCTAAACATTCGTTGGTCACGCACGTCGTGCAGCAAAGGTTGTTGTTGTTGGTGGTGGTGGTGGTGGTGGTGGAGTGCAAATTCATAGGTAGGCTTGCTGACCGGGATGCCGAACACTGTGAAGCGGGAAACGGACGGGGCGGGCTCGGTGAGTGTAGACGGTGACCTTGGAGTTGTTTCCGCAAGTGCCAAAGTAAATTTGGCGCGCTGGCTGTCAATGACATCACCCGTGGTCGAGCGGGCCGGGGGGTGTTCCTGTCGTTCCGTTTGGGAGACAGAGAGAGAGGAGAGAAGCCCAGGGCAGGGCAGGACAGGACGCTGAGGAGTGAGGACAGACAGGCAACCTGACCTGACCTGCGTTAGCTGCCAATCTAGCGGCAACTGCCCGTTGGCCTTGAAACGCGACCCTCTGCCATGTCCATCCATACCTTACCTTACCTTAGGTACCTAGGTAGGTACAGTGTAAGGTAGGTACGTGACCTGGCTGGGCATCCGCCGTTACGTAAGCTTTTGTTTCCAAGCTCCGAGCGCGGTAATGTCTTGACTGACCACTGACGTCCTCCAGCCAGTCACAAGCTACCTTAAGTATGGGGCTCTCCTTCTCGGACACGTACCTGAGGTAGGTACCTAAGGTAGGTACCGTGAGGAACCCGAGCTCGTTCCAGTGCCAGTGGCCTCCCCCCCGGAGCCATACCAAAATCTTTTTGTTGCGCCAGGCCGATCCCGAACCAACCCATTCCAGTTTGCCTGTCTTGTCTTTTCTCCTCCTCTAACCACTTCATCATCACCATCACCACTCCACGACAAACCACCAACGCGCATCCATCTCGTCAACGGAGCTGCTCCATCAGCCCTCAATTGTCGTTTCTCCTCCCTCTTGCCCATCATTCGAGAGCCTCGCTTCCTCTTCTCCTAGCCTTTGAAGTCGTTTCCTCTCTCCACGTAACCAGTCAACACAGCTCATCATGTCGCGCGGTGGAACCACGCTCTACGTGACTGGCTTCAGCCACGGCACGCGCGCCCGAGACCTCGCCTACGAATTCGAACGGTATGTCAACTGAACTCAGAAACTCCCACGTCGATGCCTCCGTCCGTCCTGTTTTGCCCGGCACGCGAGAGCCTTCCGAGATTTCCGATTCTTCATCTCCTTCCCTCGCCCCTCCCGCCCATCGTCCTCGTCTCCTCGTCCTCCCGTCCTCCTCCGCTGCTCCTGCCTCAGCATATCAATACTATATGCCTCCCTCGCCCTCCGCCCCCGTCGATGCGTCGTCAAGTCCTCGTTCGCTCGCCTCGGCCCGCGCGACCAACCCGCCGCCTGTTGTCCGCGCCGCCCTGGTCTGTCGGCCTTCCGTCCCAGCGAGAACAGACTCACGAGGCTACCTGCCTGGCTCTGCCAAGCCCGTCCGGCGCCCGACCCTTTGTCTCGTTGAACAAACAAAAAGATCAAAATCGAGAGAACAAATATTTAAAAAAAAAAAAAAAAAAAAAACAAGATCCCGAGTATGTATGGAGATGCTGACGTTCTGGCTCCCCTGTAGCTATGGTCATCTAGTCCGCTGTGACATCCCAGCTCCTCGTTCGGCTTCTTCTAGACTGTAAGTTGTCACTGATTCCCCCCTCTGACCATGTTTCCGCCGAATGCTTGCGTACTAAATCTTGCTCAGATTTGCCTTCGTCGAGTATGAGGACCGTCGCGACGCTGACGATGCTTACCATGAGATGCACAACAAGCGCATCGGCCGCGACGACATCCTGAAGATCGAGGTATGATGACGCGACAACCGGTCGACCCGTCCGATCCTGACATGTTTGCAGTGGGCTCGCACTCCTCCTTCCGCCTCCTGGCGCTTCGACTCTGGCCGGGACCGCGAGCGTGCCCCCCGCCGCTCTTCTCCCCGCCGGGGCCGCTCTCCCTCTCCCCGTCGCAGCACCCGCGACTACTCCCCCAGAAAGGACGATCGTCGTGACCGCGACCGTGACTACGACCGCGAACGCCGCGACACTCGTGACCGCTCTCGCAGTCCTGACCGCCGGTTCGTACCCCCGGGATGCCAGACCCACCCGATGGAGATGTTGACAGCTGTGTATTAGTGACCGGGATGCCAAGGACGATCGTGATGAGCGCGACCACCGTGAGAACGGTACCAACGGCGACGACCGAAAGGGTACGTGTATTCAATCGTAGGAGACAGCCATGGAGTCCGCAAGCTGACGAGAACGCACTACAGCCATTGACAGCCCTCCCCCTGCTCACGACGACCTGGATGTCGCTGCGGAGTGATAAGTATACTTGGCAAAATTTTGTCGGGTTGTGCGCGGCTGTGCCAAAAGTTTCTGATTTTCTTACCCGGTTCTCCCCTCACCTGTTGAACCTGGATCTGTAAAGTGTCCTCACCATCTGGGAGCTTTTTAGTCTCGATTCGACCGATTCGGCTTCGGGCCCGGAATGCGAGGGCTGAGCTGCCCGACGTAGGCAGCATTCAAACTTTGGTAGTCATATCGGAGTGATAATGGGCGGAACCTCCGTCTCGGCGATGAGCTTCAGACGACGAAGGTTGCGGCGGCGGCCATTTGATAGCATTTCCCAATTCGTAGTTTTAGAGAAATTGAATGTAGGTCTTTACAGAATTGTATGGGTTTAGATATCTGTTTGTCATTTGTGAGTTCCTTTGTTCCGCGGTGCCATTTGAGAGATGTCTGTCGTGGTCTTGAAGAGAAGATGTTACCAGTGGGCTTGGCCTCGGGTGATTAAGGTCCGTTGTGGCATTGGGTCATGTTTTCATGCGGGCAAACACCTACCTTCCGTGGGGGTCATTTCAAGGGATGCCGATCACGCGTGGGCTTGGCGAAGCTGGGCCGGTGGCCATTCTGTCTTGGACGTGTAGATTTCGGTGCGGGGAAGACGGCAGTCAAGGCGGGGTGTCAGTGTTGAGAATGGTACATGCGCGCTTGTCGATGCTGGGAGTGTTGATAGGGAGGATCCGGAGGCTCGGAAAGGAGAGAGAGGTGAAGTTTCGGCAAGTTGGCCCCGATGTAACCCGGACGAAGCCGACATTCGGTGGGAGAATGCCCGGACCTCAGTGTCGGGACTGGATGAGATGATGCGGCAACACAAACCGAGTCCAATTACTACGTAGTCTATTTGGCGTCTGCAGACCGGCGCTGGCTGGCTGGCTGGCTGGCTACGTGCTGTGTGGCTTAGGTAGTAGCATCAGTTGGCTATCGCAGTCGTCAAGTCCATAAACGCCCATCTGGAAACTCTGGGCATTGCCTCCTCCGCCTGGTCGGGGCTGGCAGACCGTTAAGCCCCATGACCCAAGTCTTTCTTTCTCCTTTCCTGTCATCTGCCGGAATCGCTGCATCTGTTTCTTACCTAATTTGACACGTGAGGCATATGAGCATGACTTGAGATTTTGAAATGTCACGAATTGCAGCGGGCGTCCGTGGCTGTAAAGAGCCCCATTTCCCCCCGGCTTGTCGTCATTTGTGTGGAGAGAGTGTCGGAGGCCACTCCAGTGACTCCACTGGCGACTGGCAACAGAAGCATCGCAACCTAGGCCGCACCCGGAATGATCTCGTGTGCGAGCAAATCCACACCCAAGGGCGGCCTTTTTCGAGCCAAGGACACTGGGTTCTAGGGGTGCAACGTCTCTGGCTTTCCACTACAGATGTCTAGGTGTACAGGACCTAACTTCGCCTGCCCAGGCAGCTTGGAGGGGTTTAGGTGATGCCGGGCATCTAAGTACCTAGCTCTGGGGAAGAGGCCGGTAGGTAGGTGAGGTACCTGGACGGACACCTTCCGACGAGGGGCTTCCTCCCAAAGCTGAGAAGCTCAGTGTCCCGTCACTGTCACTGAGGTGCCCGCTGCCACCCGCCCGACCACCTAATTGCCAGGTGCCAGGCTATGACACTGGCGACGACGGGACTGACCTACCTAGGTCCTTGCTGGAAGCTGAAATTGGATCTGGCCCGGATCTTGATCTGCGCCTGCGCCTACTGCGTCTCTGCGTCCGCGTCCGCATTTCCCTTCGCGAACTTGACTTGGGACCTTTGCCGCCCCTCATTGAACACTGTAGCAACATTCAAAGGTCTCTACGCGCGAAGATCACGACATCTCAACCGCTCCGTTGCATCTCGCGCACCTCTGACAGTCTCTCATCTCGTCGCCGTCCCTGCCCTGTCGACTGCGCCGCCATCTGCCCGACTTCTTCCTCAACGTTTCCCTCTGCAAGGTTCGACCTGTCCTTCTCGTATTCGACTCCCACCACGCGCCCCTCGCTCTACACGATCCGCCTCGTCAACCCGACTCGACCTGCAATTCCTCGAGCACTGGTTGACGATTGATAGCAGTGCACCGACCGACCCGTCTGTTACCCGTGCCTTTCCGTCATCATCATTGTCGGACCCATCCACGCCATAGCCGCGGCACATGGGAGATTGCCTTTCCCGACGACCAACTTCGGCCAAAAAAAACCGCGATACCCTCGAAAACCACCCACGCTTCCGCCCTCTCGCCCCGACGACGAAGCTGCCTTTAATGGTTGAAACCAGAATTTCAATCCCAGATACCCCATTTACTATGCCTCCGTTGCCGTTGTCGAGCTCTCTCTAAATTTCACGTTATCCCTTCTCCATTTTTTTGGGTCATTCTTTGAAAGCATCCTTCCATCTGTGTTCAGCCACTGCTCCAGAGTCGCAGAGCTTCTTGATACGACTCTCGAAAGAACAACCCCAAGAGCTTTAAATGCAAGCAACGTCATAGCACAAAGGCGGCTTCAGAGGTTCAGCAGTGTGGTTGCTCTGAACCAACAGTCTTGCGCATGCAAATAGAGAGAAAAAAGCACACCCGCACTGCTTGTTGACCACCGGTAGTCTGAAGTTATGTCGCCCGTAAGTCTTCTCTGTTCTACACCTAAATCTCATGCCGCTCTGTATTCAGCCGGCTGGGGGCGTGGGAAGCATCGAAACTGACGCGAGTATGCCATCAGTCCCCAAGCAATACCGCTGTGCCTGCCGCAGCGGAACCAGCTGCCCTTGCTGGTATGGTCCGAGTCCGCGAAACGTTTTCGCAACCCGTTGTGGCTGCCTTCTGCGCTGGAGGTGTCGCTGGTGCCGTTTCTCGGACTGTCGTATCGCCCCTCGAACGTCTCAAAATCTTGTTCCAAGTCCAGAGTGTTGGTCGCGATGCCTACAAGCTGTCTGTCGGTCAAGGCCTTGCCAAAATGTGGCGGGAGGAAGGCTGGAGAGGCTTCATGCGAGGCAATGGGACCAATTGCGTCCGCATTGTTCCGTACTCAGCTGTCCAGTTTGGCAGCTACAATTTTTACAAGAGGGTGAGTTCTTCCAAATTGTTTGTTATACATACATACCGCATACAGCCTTTGAGCATGTAAATGTCACTTTCAACTGACCGCAAGCAGAACTTCTTCGAGAAGCAGCCTGGTGCAGACTTGTCCCCCCTTGCCCGCCTGACCTGCGGCGGCATTGCTGGAATTACCTCCGTTTTCTTCACCTATCCCCTCGACATTGTACGGACCCGCCTCTCCATCCAGTCTGCCTCCTTTGCCGAGCTTGGTGACCGACCCAAGGAGCTCCCTGGTATGTGGGCCACCATGGGGAAGATGTACAAGACGGAAGGTGGTTTTTCTGCGCTTTACCGTGGCATCATCCCGACGGTTGCCGGCGTCGCCCCCTACGTACGTATTCATGAGAGAGGCTGTTTTCGGTGGCTTGATTGATAACAGTTCTTCAGGTTGGCCTCAATTTTATGGTCTACGAATGGGTTCGCAAATACCTGACTCCTGAGGGTGACAAGAACCCCAGCGCCGTCAGGAAACTGCTCGCCGGAGCGGTTTCGGGAGCTGTCGCTCAGACGTGTACTTACCCCTTGTAAGTTATTCCCGCTGGAGCGTTGTGCATCGGTCGCGGTGCTGACTTTATCACAGTGACGTTCTACGTCGTAGATTCCAAATCAACACCATGACGGGCATGGGCTACCAGTACAAGGGCATCTTCGATGCTATTAAGGTCATCGTCGCCCACGAAGGCATCAAGGGCCTTTACAAGGGCATCGTGCCCAATCTCCTCAAGGTTGCGCCAAGCATGGCATCCAGCTGGCTCAGCTTTGAGCTCTCTCGCGATTATTTGGTGTCGCTGAGGCCGGATGGCAACTCGGAGGCCAACATCTGAAAAGGTGATGCCATGCACCACAACTTCACTTTAGCGACACGCCGCGGCCGCAAGATGCAGGCGGGCGGCTTACAAAAAGCCTCAGTACTGAGCATGGGGTGATTACAACTAGACAGTGGCTTGTGTAGTAGTCACGATGGGGCAGAGAGACTGCCGCTCGGGTTGCCTCATTCAACCCGGCATTTCATCCATCAGTGTTTTTATAATGTATTACAACAACAACAAGAAGAAGACTAGCTTGAGTATTCAGAAGACGGGCAGGGAGTTGTCCAGTAACTGTCCAGGGCGTCACGGGGAGCTGGACCTCATGGCTGCTACCGTTATGGAAGGACAAGTAAGCACCACCTTTGTTTTCGCACAAGCTAGACCGCAGGTCGTCTGAATACACCGGCATGAATTGAGATTCTTTCATGAGACACATGGTCCCTCCATCTGGCTTCGTGCTGTGGCATGTGAAAGAATACGGCAAGCAGGTACCTAGGCATAGGCAATTTAACGAGCGGTTGACCTCACCGAACTCTACACCGACACACCGAGGCCTGTCGGTCAGGAGCAAGCGTTGCAGGGTCCAGGCCCCGGTCGCTCCTGCAGGGCACTCAGCGTACGGTCCACTGAGGTGGGCACTTGAGGTGCACGGTCCCACTGCCACTCAAGCCGAGAGAGAAGAAAGGCGGGGTGGGAAAAAAAAAGAGAGAGAGGAACTGGATGCCTGACGGCCTGACGGTGCATTAGGGCAAATTTTTGTGCCCACAAGTTTGCTGCCACTCTTTCTGTCTGGCCCGGTTGCGAAATTTCCACAGTCTTCCCATCTACACGACGACGACAAACCACGGCCACCCATCGACTCAGATCGCCAATTCCGGGAGTCCAACGACAAGATGGGTACGTAGGAATTCCCATTCCAAAGCCTTTACATGCGAGTGGAATGTGCACGCAAAAAAAAACCCTTCATTGGGATCTTTGCTGTTGCTATTCTGCGAACTAGGCGCGCGGAAAAGAAAAATCCTCTCCTGCCTGTTTTCCCACCCCAATGGCCGCCTGTCCCCTCGCCGAGTGCGAGCAGAGGATGAGGAGTCTTTGGGACTTGGGGACTCGGGACTGTGGATGACGGACTTCCCGCCTCATTCAGAGCATGCTTGAACCAAAAGGCTGACGATGGGCTCTTCACCCCGTTTATAGGTATTGATCTCGACCGCCACCACGTGCGCAGCACGCACCGCAAGGCTCCCAAGAGCGACAATGTCTACCTCAAGCTCTTGGTGAAGCTCTACCGCTTCCTGACCCGTGAGTCTCTCTCCCCCCCGCCTCGAGCGTCGCCAAGGATGTCAAACATGAATTGCTGATCTTGGTTTCTTCCCAATCTCGCAGGCCGCACGGAGTCCAACTTCAACAAGGTTATCCTGCGCCGCCTCTTCATGTCGCGCATCAACCGCCCTCCCGTCTCCCTCTCCCGCGTTGCCGCCAACATCAAGAACGGCAACGAGAAGAAGACCGTCGTCATCGTTGGCACCGTCACAGACGACAACCGTCTCCTGACCGTCCCCAAGGTCACCATTGCGGCCCTCCGCTTCACCTCCACCGCCCGTGCCCGCATTGCTGCCGCCGGCGGTGAGGCCATCACCCTCGACCAGCTTGCCCTCCGCGCCCCCACCGGAAGCAACACCCTGCTCCTCCGCGGCCCCAAGAACTCCCGCGAGGCCGTCAAGCACTTCGGCTTCGGTCCCCACAAGCACAAGGTCCGGATCCAACCCCCCCCCCCCCTTCTTTTGCCATAATACGTGAGTGCTAACAATCTCTGCAGAAGCCCTACGTCGAGTCCAAGGGTCGCAAGTTCGAGCGTGCCCGTGGTCGCAGACGCTCTCGCGGCTTCAAGGTCTAAACGGGTTGTATGGTGCTATTGGTCTCTGGCGGGACCACTTTCATCATGCTCCTTTTCGGGGTTGGTCGTGCGATTTCTCGTCGCATTGGTGGACACGCTATCACGGCTATGGACTGCCGATGAGGGTCTCTCATCGTGCTTCACAGGTAACTTTCTGCATGGTACTGGCGTGGTTAGGAATCCAAAAAAGAATTGACGATCTACACACTTCGCATGGCGTCAAATGGCATCTCTTGGGCGGCCGTGGGGCTGGTTTTTCACCTTCATATCATACAGTCCCTTCTGCTTGTGTGATCTCATTTGGCATATGTTGTGTGTGTATGAACTTGAAAAGTGTGTGCCTCCCTCCTACACTTGTGTGTAACGACCGTTCCGCCTTCACAAGCTATCATTGTCCCCTTGAAGTCTTACTTCACCTTTCCTCCTAAGAGCCACAAAGTACGCCTCTTTCGAATCCTGACATACGTTAGCCTCGTCGCACAACCCAGTAGACACGTCCAACATACGCTACGAGACGACTCGGGCTTCTCGCGGAACACCTTCGCAAAAAGGGTTTTCAACTTCATCTCGAGCGCCTTGTCCTCGGAGCCCTGATAGAATTTGCAAACAAAGTGGCCGCCGTTCTTTAGCGTATCGTTGGCAAATTGGAGCGCGGCCATACAAAGGTCCTGCAACACCTCGTCAGCCCCCATGAAATGTGAAGCCTGATCTCAGACGAACACGAACCATGCTACCGGCGTGATCTCGAAAGGCCATGCCGCTCGTGTTCATCATCCTATGATAGGGATTACTAAGACTGTTCACTCCAAACCCGGTGGTCTGGTCCCAAGGTGCTGACATGTCACTCAATACAATCTAGACCTCTCTGTCAGTCCTTGCAGAAGTCTTCTCCTGGTTGACGATTACTCACATCAACCAACCGACCATCCTTTGGCTTCGTTGTCTCAGCAACACACTCGGACTTGTCGGGCGTTTCTGAACCCGCCCTCTCCATGTCAATATAGCTCGGCTGGTCCTCGATAATGGCGGACTCGTCTGTGCCTATGCTCTCCTCTCCCTCGGATGAGGTCGTCGAGGCTGGTGGCCGGGCCGGACGGCCTTTCTTGTGCCGGATGAGGTAATCCTTCACCATCTCCTGGACGTCAGGCGAGAGGAAGTTACCCTGGATCGTCGAGACACCCTTTGGTGGCTGGGCCGGGATGATGTCGATTCCCAAAACCTGTCCGTGGGGTTTCGTCCGGTCGGCTGCGACCTAGATACACAGCAACACATCTTGGCATATGCTCCCACGAGTTCATGAAATATGTGCATACCTGCGACCAGCTCCCAGGAGCATATCCCTGTGTCAAACTGTCAATTTACGTGGTCTTGAGGGGTCTTTGCATGAGAGCAAGGGCAACATACCAGGTCCACCACTGTCTGTCCCCTGCGGAAAATTCTGTACTTGGAATCCATCTGGCAGACTCGTCAGCTCACCGGAGGAAATCTTCACAAAGACAAACCCAAAAATGTGCAAACCTCTAGAAGCTTGAACGCCGCCCTGCTTTTGAGGCCCTGGACCTTGGCCTCGCGCGCGAAAATATCCTTGCCCTGCCTCATCTTCCATCTCGAGTTGGACGAAGATGCCCGCGTCTGACCGGCGCCAGCATTGAGTGTATTCCGGCACTCCGCACAAGCTGTAGAAAGCATGAGAAAAGACTGGCGTCTAGAAACTCTCATGAAAGCGCGGGCGGGTGATTTGGACATTGTTGTCATTGTGTGCCGCAGGCGGCAGACGTCACGAGCGTACTGGTTGTTTGGAAACGGCCGTCCTCTGTACCGCTCCACATGCGAATGGCTCAGAGATTGGCACGTCAAGGATCACGTACCGCTTTCGATTGGATTGAAGGGTCAAAAGCCGAGTATAAGGAGGTATTCCAACCAAAGCCCGTCGTTGTTGTGTAGCATGTTTGCCTATTCAAGTGAAGCCTCTGCATCCACCATTGACTCGACATGCTGATTGGCCCAAGCTTTAGTCGCACCTAAACAGGGGTAGCAAACAGCCTAGGTGAGCTTCACAGTGTTGTCACGACGTCTCAGTTTCAACAAGTACACAACCACACGTAGACCCCAGAGGATTCATATCGGATGGAAAGCTTTGGGCGAGATTTGCAGCCCTCAAGCCCTCTTCATTCAGGAAAATGCAACTTGATCTGAATACCGTACCTACATAAACCCAACAATACCAACACCAGTTCCCATCCCAGAACGCCGCCCATGCAACCCGCATATGATTCATGCATGCTCGGATAAAGACACATCCATCGCCGGCCTTGTCTTACGCCAGGAAACTAGCACCAACACCTCTCCTATCTTTCTTGAGTGGAGAGAATGTCCTCTTGCCAAATGCGCCTGCGTTACGCACCAAGGACAAGTGCGTCTTGCCAAGGGCCTTGCCGGCTCCTGGCGCAACTTTACCACCAGGTCGCTTGACATTCGCAGTCTCCGCCTCACCGTCGTCGTCGAAAAGAGTGGTTGAGTCGCCGGCGAGCTTGCGCTTCTTTCTCTTGACCTCTTGTTCGCGCACACCCGTACTCGTCACCGTCGCCTTCTTCTCCGCTGCAGTGGTCTTCGCGGGAGGAACTGCATTCTCTTGTTCGCCGGCCTCGGGCTCCTCGAGAACCTTGTCAAGCAGAGAACCTGACTTGGCCACGTCATTGCTCGCGGAGGGGGCCTGTACAGGCATGTTCGGGGATGCCTCAGCCAATGCCTTCTTGGGCCTGCCACGCGCCTTCTTGGGTTCTCCATTGCTTTTGGCTTTCGTCTTAGTCTTGGTTTCTTTGGGAGCGAGGGCGGTTTTTTCGGGCTCCGCTTCTGCCGAGTCTGCAGTTTCGGGCTCAGCCCCATCATCTTCTCCAGCACTTGCCTGGGCCTCCGCCTCAGCCTCAGCAGCGGCCTGTTGAGCCTGGTGTGCAAGAGGCACGTAGCTGACATCGGCTTCGTTTTCTTCCTCCTCAGCAACCGCGTCCTCAACGGTAAGAGTCTTGCTTTTGGCCAAGAAAGGAGTGATGGAGAATGTCGATTTTTCGCCCACAAGAGCTTGCTCCTTCTTCTTAAGTTGTCGCCTGCCTCGTGTGACATCCTCTGGCGTTCCAATGCTCATGTCGCTTATGCTGAGTTCTTCTACTCGACGCTTGCGAGCATTCTGCGCCTTGGCACCGCCAACCCGCGCGGCGGTATCTGCCTTCTTCGTAGGCACGGTACTTGTGTGGACGACTTCGGATCGCATCGACTTGAGTTCCTCCTGAGTAATCCGTAGCTTTGATCTCAGGGTGTCAAGACGCTGCTCTAGCATTTCGTTCTGTGCCTGAGCCTCCGACAGTGCCACCTCGTTCTCCTTACGAAGTCTCTCCTTCTCACGCCTTTCGGACAGAAGCATCTTCTCTGCCTCCTGTAGCTTCTTCTTAAGCTCCTGGTCCGCTTTCTTGTTGTCCTCGCCCGACTGCGCAGCGGCAGCGACAGAATCGAGTTCTTTTTGCAATTGTTCCTTTTCTCGCTTCTCGGCGGCCAACTTCTTCTCGGTGTCCTTTAGCTTGCGACTCAGCTCGTCCTCGGTTGTCTTGTTGCCCTCCGCTTGGGCTGCTTGTTGTTCCCGTACGCGTTTCTCGTTGGCCAATTGCACCTCGACCATGTTGAGTTCCCGTTCCAACGCCAACTTCTCCGCGATGGCTGTTTGCTGGTGAGCCACTTGTGACCGCAAATGCTCCAATTCGGGCCTTAAAGCATTGAGCTCTCGAGAAAGAGCAAGCTTCTCGGAAAGAACCTTGGTTGACTCTTGGGACAAACTGTTGAGTGACTCAAGCTCGGCCTGTCTTCATCAGCTATGGCGTTTCTTACTGATGGGCGGGCTCGCGACAGGGACCAACCTTGATATTGGCGAATTCTCGGGTTTGTGACTTTATTTGGGTCTGTTGATCGTGACTAGTGGCCTTCAAGGAGTCCAGCTCGGAGCGCGTCTCGTCGCATTTGTCGGTCAATTGGTTGATCTGAGCATCTTTCTCGGCGAGCTGCTCGCGTAATGTCGAGTTTTCTGCGAGAAGCACCTGCTTTGTAACCTTTTGTCTACGCGCGTCTTCCTCCTTGGCGATCAGTTGTGCCTGGTGGATGTGTTTCTCGTGCTTCATCTCAAGCTCGTGGGCGGCCGCCATCCTCTGCGAACGACAGTCAGGATGGAGTGAACTTTGAACGTGTGCGCTTTTCGCGCGTCGCAGGTAGCTAGCTTACCTCCTCCGAGTCCATATTTCTCGTCTTGCACGGCATTTTGCAGGACTTGTTTTTGCTTCAGCGCGTGAGCGCGTCGCCTGGTCGGAGTCCGTATAATCTCTGAAATAGAAATAGGGCGCGATCAGTCCTTGACGTTTATGTCTCAGGGCTGATATCTGAAGTGTAAAGCAGTAGTAGGGGTGCCCGCACTTGTTTCTGATGAGATTCGCAATGTCGATGTTGAATTGGCGATGATGATGCGGTGTGTTCGGGGGGTGCCTTTCGATGTGGACGCTGAAGAGGTAAACATGATGCCGAAAAGGGTTAGCTTCGCCCTCATGGAGTGACCCCACTCGAAGCAGGTGTGTTGTCCCACTGTGCCAGTAGTGTAGGTAAGGTAGCCAGCCTGGTCGATCTGAGTCCGTGCTTGTAGGGGCTACACACAGTGAAAAGTCTCGACGTCACTGAGTCTTAGGTAAGGTTATCTGCCTTAGCTACTTAGGTATCGGGCTGACTACTCTTGACGGAGCGGCAAATACTTTCCCCGGTCGTCCTACCGCCAGACTCCAGTAGGTAGAGCCGGGCCCCAGTTCCCACCTCAGGTCCAGGGGTTGCTCTGTAGCGCGTACGTACCTTACAGAGTACCTGCCCGGCAAAGCACTGGTAGGTTGACCCACACCACTGTGGGCTGGCAACGCTGATGAGAGCTGTCCAGTTCAAGCTGCATCAGCTTGCCGCATCTCAACGACACTCGCGGCGCACCCACTCGTTACGTACGCCGATTCAACTACATCACCTAGGCCAATTGGCCACGAAACAAACACAAATTTCCCGCGCGAGCGTTCACGAAATCGACAATAGCTTCTGGGCCCGCAACGAAACTCACCATGCGCTTCCTCCAGTCCCTCTTGGCCGCGACCTCGTTCCTGGCGGCCGGTTCTCTCGCTGCTAAGAAGACCACCGAGGAGCGCTTCAACGAATTCCATACCAAGGCCCTCTCCTCCTCTCCGATCAAGCTCGCCGACACCAGCTACAAGTCCTTGACCGCCACCCCCCGCGACTACACCGTTGCCGTCCTCCTGACGGCTCTCGAGTCTCGCTTCGGCTGCCAGCTTTGCAGAGAGTTCCAGCCGGAATGGGATCTTCTCGGCAAGTCCTGGACCAAGGGCGATAAGAAGGGCGAGTCCCGCTTGATTTTCGGCACTCTGGACTTCTCTGACGGTCGTGAGGTCTTCATGTCGGTAAGTTCCCACCTTACCACCGCCCCATTGTCCGAGACAAGACATGGACTAATACGACGACCAGCTCGGCCTCCAAACCGCTCCCGTCCTCCTCCTGTTCCAGCCCACCGTCGGCCCTCACGCTGTCCCTGCCCAGGAGCCTTTGCAATACGATTTCACCAGCGGGTTGGTTTGAATAATCCTCGTCACTGAAGAAATAAACTGACACACAACGTAGACCTCAGTCTGCCGATCAAGTCCACGCATGGCTCTCGCGACACCTGGCTGACCGGCCTCACCCTCCGGTCAAGCGTCCTATCAACTGGATGCGCTGGATTTCTTCTATCACCATTATTCTTGGTCTGGGCACGGTCGTCGTCACTGCCTCGCCTTACATTTTGCCCATCATCCAGAACCGCAATCTCTGGGCCGCCGTCAGCCTCATTGCCATCCTTCTCTTCACCAGCGGACACATGTTCAACCACATTCGCAAGGTTCCCTATGTTGCCGGAGATGGCCGCGGCGGTATCAGCTACTTTGCCGGTGGCTTCCAGAACCAATTTGGCTTGGAAACCCAGATCGTGGCTGCCATTTGTAAGCCTCGCAACTGTCTCCAAACTTGTGCGTCGCAGCTGACAGTTACTAGATGGTGTCTTGGCTTTCTGTGCCATCTCTCTTACCGTCAAGGTTCCTCGTATTGGCGACTCAAAGACGCAGCAGGTTGCTGTGCTGGCTTGGGGCGGTGTTTTGTTCCTCATGTACAGCTTCCTCCTCAGCGTCTTCCGCATCAAGAACGGCGGCTACCCCTTCTCTCTTCCTCCTTTCATGTAAGGAGGCACTTGTTAAGCCGAACGCATTGGAGGTATACTTCCAAGCAAGACCGCCACAAAATGGGCCGTTTCTACATCGTTGCTCGGCACGCTTTATTGCTGCAGCCAAACGACCCAATGTCCTCGTTGACAGGAGTGTAAAATAAAGATATAGAAAGTGGTCACAGAGGACGAAATGGCCACTGCAATGACAATGTACAAGTTGGACTTCGGAAATCTACGACAGGATCTCCTGGGGTGATCATTGGCGGAAGACTTGGCATGCTCAAGTCGAGTGGTCGGAACTGGTCCAAATTTCTGCTGCTGTTGTTGGGATGACACGACGCAGTCTACTTTGCCATTCTGCCTTGACATGGTCTTGCTGTAAGGACGAATACTAAGTCCACTCCAGATATCGTCGACTGACATGTTGCCGTGGTCAGCCCGCGTTGCCATCCGCGTCTTTGCCATCGCTGTGTCGCTTCGTCGCGCCGCAATGCCGCTGTCGTAGTCAATGCCATTCTCACCTCACCCGGCCACTACATTCTTCATGACCCCATGAGAAACGAGTTCCAGATACTCTCCTGCGACAGAAACAGAGGCCAATTCAGGCAGGAGACAATCAAATTGACAAATTTGCTCCTCTCACCACCCGTCGTCCCATTGCCGCCAAGCGCCATGGTGGTATCGGGTACTTAAGCGCAATGTGGAAGCAATCTGGATGCGCACTGGTCGGAAGGTTGCTCCGCGACGAGACCCAACCCCGCGTTTACGAATGAAGTTCGGACAGGAACCTTGGAGACGTCCACTTGAATCTCGTGATACCTTGAAAGCTTTGCAATGTTACCGGGCAGCTCCGCTCTTGTGACTTGCTGTAAGTTGGAGGATCAGCGACTATTTGGTCCGTGCCGTGTGTCGTGCTCAATTTCACGCTGCTCTTAGCAAGGAGGCGAGGGGGGGAGGGAGTGTAGTTAATATAACAGAGGGCTACGATACATCGTCAATTTTGCACGAATGGGCAACGTCCTATTCGGCAACGATTGGCAAATTGGTTAGCGAGACAGCCGAAAAGCTGCGGCCCTGCTCGGATATTTTAGCCGGCCAAGAGAAGCTTCAGCAACGAGCTTAGCGCCGGCACCCAACTTCGTGCTGTCGATCTGGGGTTCGCCGGCTAAAGTCGACTCAACAATACTCATATTCATGGCGGCAATAAATGGATGACAATTAGTGGCGGGGAGTTTGCTGTACCTGCTTCCCGATGTGGGATTGCCGCCACGGCATTTCTCCCGGCCCCCTCCTTTCATTCACAGTTTACTTTGCGTTGTGTTATCCTCGTCCCTACTTGGGTTGGCTTGACTGCATCTATTGTGGAGGCGGCCGCTAGTCGACGACTTATACGCAGGTATAGATCAGATCGAATTGGGCACGCGCACACTAAAGAAATGCCAGGTTGATACTGTCCACTGGCACTGGCTTCTGCTCTTTCTCACGCTTCGAGTAGTTTGAAGATCCCACAAGGCAGCACTGGTGATGGCAAAGCGATCATACGAAAGCGGGTAAACATGTCCTGACTACGAGAGTTGGGCGAAAGTGCCAGTCGAGGCTCGCCAGCACTACAATACCCTGTCTCGCCACTCGTGGATCATGAAATGCTTACAGGGCTTAGATACTTTCCTCCGCCTAGCCCGGATGGAAGCATCTAAGGCTTTCTCATGTTGCGGGGGTTGCAAGCAATAAAGCAGGCCAACACTGGGAGACCATCTGACTGGAGGATCGCCATTGAAGAAGCCGCTTCAGGACGCCAATCCCATGTTGCCTGTTTAACTGATGATGGGATTCATATCGACCCCCCTAGAGTAAAATTGCCCAGACATGCCAATTCGAAAGATTAATCTTCACAGACGGCTCGTCTTCTTCCACCAGCCTTGGCTTGCCCTTCAAGGCAACTGCGTCATCGCAACGCGGAGAGAGCCGGCCGAAGCCTTCGCAACTGTCGGGCCTATTTCCTGATTGATGTCGCTTTGAAGGCGAGCGCTCTTGAAGATCGCAAGTACGTAATGTTGTCTACGGGATTCACAATCTGGCTGGCCTTGAAGGTTTGAGGTGTATATATATGGTACTGTCTACCTTTACCCTTAGACTCTCATCAGACAACTCAGCATCACAAAAGAAGAACAGCTAAACCAAGAGAATTTGCATCAACATGAAGTTCACAACCGCCACTCTGGCGGCCTTGGCCTCGACGGCCATTGCTGCGCCCTCGACCACACGCAAGGAGCAACCCCGGGAAGCCGTCTCTGCGTGCTCTTCGGCCGTCTCTTTGGATGCGAAGACGAACGTCTTCTCGAAATACACCCTGCACCCCAACAACTTCTACAGGGCTGAGATCCAGGCTGCCGCCGCAGGCATGAGCGGCACTCTCAAGGAACAGGCTCTCAAGGTCGCTGATGTCGGATCCTTCGTATGGGTGTAAGCCGTCCCAAAACTCACCGTCCGCCCGAGAGAACATTAAGGGAGACTAACGATGACCGTTCAGTGACACCATTGCAAACATTGCGCGTCTTGATCCTGCCATTGCTGACACCCCCTGTGACCACATTCTGGGTGTCGTCATCTACGACCTCCCGGGCCGTGACTGCGCTGCCAAGGCTTCCAACGGCGAGCTCGCGGTCGGCGAACTCTCCAAGTACCAGTCGCAGTACATCGACCCCATCGTCAAGATCATCAAGGCGAACCCCAATACGGCCTTTGCCCTTGTCATCGAGCCGGACTCCCTCCCCAACCTGGTCACCAACATCAACCTGCAAACCTGCCAGAACTCGGCCGCGGGTTACCGCGACGGCGTCGCCTACGCTCTGAAGAACCTCAACCTTCCCAACGTCGTCATGTACATGGATGCTGGCCACGGAGGCTGGCTTGGCTGGAACGACAACCTCAAGCCCGGCGCTGAGGAGCTCGCCAAGGCGTACAAGGCCGCCGGCAGCCCGTCGCAACTGCGCGGTTTCGCCACCAACGTCGCCGGCTGGAACTCCTGGTGAGCATTCAGTCTCCTTTCAAACGACTGACACAAGGGTTAAAGGATGCTGACTGGACATGATTAGGGACGCTGAGCCCGGTGAGTTCGCCTCTGACCCCGATGCCCAGTACAACAAGGCCCAGAACGAGAAGAAGTATGTCACACTCTTCGGTGCCGCTCTGCAGACCGCCGGCATGCCCAACCACGCCATCGTCGACACCGGTCGCAACGGCGTCCAGGGCCTCCGCGAGGAGTGGGGCAACTGGTGCAACGTCAACGGGGCCGGCTTCGGTCTCCGCCCCAGCGCCAACACCGGCCTCGAGCTGGCCGATGCCTTCGTGTGGGTCAAGCCCGGCGGAGAGTCTGATGGCACCAGCGACTCGAGCGCTGTCCGCTACGACTCCTTCTGCGGCAAGCCCGACGCCTACAAGCCCTCGCCGGAGGCCGGAACCTGGAACCAGGCCTACTTTGAGATGCTCCTCAAGAATGCCAAGCCTGCGTTCTAGATGGCGAGTTGAAGGCTTCTTGCTCGGTATCTTGGCAGAGTCCCACTGTAAGCAGGAAACGGAGTGAGGAGGGTAAAAAACAGGGGAAATGCCCTTGCGTACTCCCATCCCGACGTGATGAGCCAACACTCCCTTTATTTGTATATATTCAACATCTTGGATACACAGTTAGCCATATTCAGTACATAGCCAATCAATTCCGTACTTAACCGTCATACTCTTCAGAGCATCTGGACCCACGATCTTGACGGTGAAACCACGAACAAGGCCCAAAGTGGAAATAGAGGTGAGCAGTTGTAGGTTGAGGCGAGTAGGAATTAGTGCTACTTGCTGCTCCTTCCGAACCACAGCGAAATTTGGCAAATTGGTTGTCCCAACACACCACAGTAGAACATCACCCATCGCGGTCACAAGGGACATAGAAACACGGGCAGCATACAGAAACAGTCACAGCAAAATGGGGTCGGCTTCACCGAGAATTGTAACAGAAAACAGCATATTTTGTTTGCCAGGATCTTTTGATTTGGGCGTTACGTGGGTTTCATGTCCAGAGTCCTTTCGTAGGCTACCTATAAGCCAGCAATGCAGTCTCATCCCCATTTTTCACAAATCGATTTGACCCTGCGCATCCCGAAAGACCAAACGAGGAAGCCAGCCTAGGACGCCCGCCATGATCTACCATCTCAGAGCCCTTTCCCCACCACACATCGTCATCGCCATCCATAACCCAGAAGAGAGACAGAGAGAGCTTTTATGCCCTTTATGCTCTCGACATGACACCCCAGGCACGGATGATGTTGTCGGTGTAACCGGCGAACAGGGTCTGGCCGTCGGCGCTCCAGGCCAAGCTCACGCACTCAGGCTCACGGCTCTTCTTGCCGACAGCGGTGAACTCGGGCTTGAGCTCGTCAACCTTGCTCTTCTTCTCAAGGTCAAAGATGATGATGCTGCTGGCGGTGGCAGCGCAGAGCCAGTAGCGGTTGGGAGAGAAGACGAGGGCGTGGATCTCGTCGTTGGCGTTGAGGGAGTAGAGGTGCTTGGACTCGTTAAGATCCCAGAGCATGGTCGTTCCGTCCTTGCCACCGGAAGCGCAGAGAGAGCCGTCGGGGGAGATGGTGACGGTGTTGATGTAGCCGGTGTGGCCGATGTGGTCGGTCTGCAGCTTGCAGGTGGAGAGCTCCCAGACCTGGAATTGCCAGTGTTAGCCCGCAACGTCCATTCCGAGAGTGGATACAGAGGCAAAAATGATGGATTCGAGGGTGCGAGATCAGTGCATTGGTGAATAGTGGTCTCATGGCCTGCAAAAAACAGGCTCTGAAGTAGCAAATACTTTTGGTTGCAAAACATCATGTCGAAGATTTGTCCAAGAAAAAGAAGGGTTCCACGGGGAAATTTTCCCACATACCTTGACGAGCTTGTCCCAGCCGGAGGAGACAATGACGGGGTTCTGGGGGTTGGGGCTGAAGCGGACGCAGGAAACCCACTCGGAGTGGCCCTTGTCGGTGATGGTGTACTTGCAGTCACCGAGGGTGTTCCACAGCTTGATCGTGCGGTCACGGGAACCAGAGACGATTTGTCTGTTGTCGGCGGAGAAGGAGACGGACAGGACGTCGTTGGTGTGGCCGACGAAACGGCGGGTGGTGGTGCCGGTGGCAAGCTCCCAGAGGCGGAGAGTCTTGTCCCACGAGGCGGAAAGGGCGTAGGCGCCATCCGACGAGATAACCTGTATTCACTCCTCCATCAGCCCAAAGTTGGTCAACAGCCCCTAGACGGCGCAGAATTTTCGCGGGGTCCGGGAGGGGTCGAGGAGACGTACGCAGTCGGAGACGATGTGGGAATGGCCCTTGAGGGAGCGCTTGGGGTAGCCGTACTGGGACTCGTCACGGGTGAGGTTCCAGATGATCAGAGTCTTGTCACGACTGGCGGACAGGAGCATGTTGGGGCTGGCGACAAAAGTTAGCGACCAAAGCTCTCAAGCCTCAGATTCGACCACCAGCGCATCTCTCTCCTCGTCTCGGTTTCTGGAACCCGTTCCGTGTCGAGAAAGCACCGTGGGATTCATCGATGGGAGTCGTACTTCTCCATGGAGGTAGCCAGGCTGGTGACCCAGCCATTCTGCAGAGAGCATGCTCGTCAGTCCTGGTGGTCCAAATTTTGCAGACAAAAATCGCCCGCGACGGCGGCGGCGGCGGCAGCAGCAGCAGCAGCAGCAACGGCGTCGGCGCGGAGAGTGGGCAAGCAGCAACTTACGTGGCCCTCGAGGGTACCCTTGAGAATCAACTGCTCAGCCATTGGGAAATGAGGCAATCAGGTCGATTGAGTGGTGAGAGAAAGGTGAGAAAGGTTGGAGTTGATTCTGAGGTCACACCTTTGACCCTTGGAGCTCTTGCTGAATTCAGGAATTTGTGTGTGGGCGAAAAAAAAGCCCTCTTCGGATTAAGGTATCCTACGCGAAGCGTGGAAGAGGCTGTCGGTGGGGCTGCGACCAATGGGCGTCCTGCGTGGCGGCAGCGCTGCGACGAGGCTGATTGGCTCCACTTTGCGCGCTCAGAGTTGCATGTCACTGTGCAGGGGCGACGGCGGGCACGCCTGCAGACGTGCAATGGGACTTGGGTCGGGAACGACTGGACCTAAGGTACGGAGCAGAACATACGTTGTGCAGGATTCATGGAAAGCTTACATAGGGTCTCACAGCCTGTGTATGGATTTTTATCTGCTCCTACCGCTGCTGAGCCCTGCAAGTCTGTCCCTGCCTGGGCGTCCCCTTCTCCTTTCTTGATCATGGAACCGCATAGTCGCAGATGCCTCGGAAACCTTGGTTGTTACTGTGAGCATGCCCATGCCCCCTGTTGATTTACCCTCCTGCCTGGTGGTTTAAACGGCATATTTCCCAAACCTAAACGCCTTGCTGCTGAATGCATTTTGATGCGAGATAATTCTTCGCACCCTCCGACTGAATGCGACAACCGTAAACGACTATTGTGCCGGCACGCCCGTGGAGAACATCTGCGGCCACCATTACCGTTGCCGATTCTTCCCATGCAGGAAAAACAAGCCCCTGCCGACATCTGCCCTCTTAACCTTGACCCGCAGCTCGTTTCCCCTGACGCTGCACCTCTCTGCGCAAGTGTCGCGCATCCGAATTGACAATCATGCTGTGGTCGGCGATCTCGAGCTGTCCGGTTGCCCCTCCCTCCTTCTTCATGAACCCCTCCATAGCCGCGGCCCATAGCGAGTAGCGCTCCTTGGTCATAGGGTCGCGCTCCGACAGTGATCTGACCTCCTTCTGCTTCCGCATCTTAGTCGCCCTTACCAAGCCTCGCAAGGCTTCCTCGCCTTGTTTCGATGCCTTTGCAGCCTCGTCCCTCATCTTCTGAGGATCTCGTCCGCTGTCGTCCTCCTTTGGCGTGTACTTGTACGTGTGCTTGCTCGGGAAATCAGGAAACGATTTGGGAATGTATGATTTGGCCTCCTTCTCTGGCCTGCCACTCAGCTCTTCTCCAAGAAGTGGCAAGGTAGTATGCGCATCGGGGTCCTCGGGCATCGGGTCAAAGTAGTCGACGGCGAGCTTAGATTTGGGGACGGGTTGGCGAGCGTGAGGTCTGAGTGCCTTCGTCTTGAGGGTGAAGCGTTGCATTGTAGACTCGAAGTCGGCAGGCGTTGGTTGCTCGCGGCGCGCGGCGAGAGAAACTCGTTTGAGGTCCTCGATGAAAGAAGCCATGTCTACGCTGGAGATTAGCTCAAATGTGCGGCAGTCAGGGTCCCCTATGGATTCTCACAGGTCTCAACTGTCACCAAATAGCTCTCCATAGCCTCGGTAGTGGCGGAGTCAAAGCCAACATGTTGCAACGCTAAGCCAATACTACGTTCAAGGCCGCTTTTTGCTTGGTAGTCGAGGGAAGGAATGATGACTTTGGTTGCGCATGGGAGTAACGACTCGTCGTCTTCGGCGGGTGTCGCGGAAACCCCAAGATCGGTCTTCTGCCGTTTCGCGTTGGACTCCTCCTCGTCACTGGGCGAGTTTCGTTTGCGTGGGCTCGTGGCCGCAGCGGGTGAGGCAGGTGCGGACATGGCGCGAAGCTCAGGCGAAGCCCGCGTATCGAGACGCGGGTCGATGACGCGCTGGCTTTCGAATTTCAGGATGTTTTCGTCTACGAAAGTTCGGCGGAACAAGGACGGGCGACAGGCGATGGGTGCCGGGCGCTGTTGTTGAAGCAGATGACCCAGCCGACACGAGAGAGTTGATAGGTCGTCGCAGTTTTTGATATGGAAGTTGCAGCTGTTTGGACGGAAACTGTCGGTCGGTACGTACTTTCCAGCAGCAAAATTGGCGAGGAAGCACCGGAGGTTGAGGCTCTTCCTGAGGAACTTGGGAACCTACCTTAGGAGGTAAGGTTCCTTAGTACCTAAAGTAGGTAGGTACTTTGTACCTTAGGTAGACTGGGGCAGGTGGTCCTTGCGTCGGCTCTTGGGCCAAATACGTACAGTGGGTGATCCCAGCCAATTGGTTCGCCTCACTCGTCGTCGTCTCCCTGCGTTTAATGGCGTACCTAGATTCGCGTTCATATGGGACTCGAAACTCGTCCATGTGGTCTCAGGATGGCTCTCGATTTGCCCTTGTCTTTTTCATTTCCATAGTTCCTTTTAGTGTGTCAATTTACGGATAGCTCAACTCGAGTCGAGACCCGTCGCTGGCGGGCTGTGCTACTATCTTATCTGTGTGACACAGGCGTGGCAGTCAAAGAAGCAGTGTTCCAGGTGTTCCACACATCGCTCTACCTTTAATAAGCCCGATCCCGTCTTTCCTCCCGCTACGATATGACCAGCTGTCCAATGCAGCTTCCACCTACTAAATATTGCCGAATTGGAGAGATAGCGGGAGAGAACGCCGCCCTCCGCTCAGTTCTCATTGCCATCCTCGCGTGTCTGAGTCAAGCGCCAGCAGTTGTCCCTATCTCAGCCCGAGTCTCAACGGAATCTCGAGCCAGGGGGCCGCACTCTTTATCATTTGATCCCCCACGCCCTCGATCACGAGTCCCTACCTTATACACAGAACGAGTCCACTATCTATCGTTGCGGTACCATGCAGAGCCTGGAAACCTTGCGTAGCGGTGGCTACCGTGATCTTGGCCTACAGAAGCTGAAACTCGCAGGCCCCCTGAGCGAGTTTCCCTCGGAGATTCTTCAACTCGCCGATACGCTTGAGCATCTGGATCTCTCTGGCACGGGGCTTTCCACTTTACCTGACAGCATCGGTCAACTGCGTAAGCTCAAGATTGCCTTCTTCTCGGACTGCAACTTCAAAGCCTTTCCCAAGCAGCTGGCACAATGCCCGAAACTCGAAATGGTGGCCTTCCGCTCCAACGGCATGAGCAACATCCCGGAGGATGCTTTGCCCCGTAACCTGCGCTGGCTTATCCTCACCAACAACCGCATCGAAAACCTCCCGAGAAGTGTTGGCAAATGCGCGCGTCTTCAGAAATGCATGCTCGCAGGCAATCGCTTGAAAAACCTGCCCGACGAGATGTCTGCGTGCAAGAAGCTTGGCTTGCTTCGTCTTTCCGCCAACGAATTCAACCATCTGCCACCCTGGCTTTTCAAGCTGCCTGAGCTGGCGTTCTTTTCGGTGGCTGGTAATCCATGCTGCGCCATCACCCTCGAACACGAAGTGGCTCAGCTTCGCAAAGTGGTTTGGCATGATCTAGAGGTCGAAGGTTTGCTCGGTCACGGAGCTTCGGGCGACATCTTCAAAGCGAGATGGATGTTGGCCGACTCCGTCGTAGAGGAAGTGGCCATCAAGCTGTTCAAGGGCGAAGTAACAAGCGACGGGACACCTCTCGATGAGATGTCAGCTTGTCTCGCAGCAGGATCGCACAAGAACCTAATCAGCACACTGGCAAGCATTGATGGGCACCCAGAGAAGCATGGCCTCGTTATGCAGCTCATACCGCCCCACTACCAGACTCTGGGGCTTCCTCCTTCCCTGCAGACCTGTACGAGGGACCGCTATGAAGACGAGGGAAAGCTGCCGCTGGACACTGTTTTGGAGATTCTTGCTGGCGTTGCAGCGGCAGCTCTCCACCTGCACGGTCGTAAGGTATCCCATTGCGACTTTTATGCCCACAACATTCTCTTCAACGAGGCGGGACATGCCCTGCTCGGTGACTTTGGAGCGGCGACGGTATATGAAAATCTCAACGGCCTCGACTTTGAGAGGTTGGAGATTCTAGCCTTCGGTCATCTAGTTGAGGACCTCTTGGGAGTAACGGGCCCGGGCCATTTGGAGATGGACAAGAAGCGGCGGACGATCGAGGGACTACAGCAGCTGCTTGCTCGATGCTCGACCCCTGTGGTCAGAGACAGACCGCGTTTCGTGGAGGTTGTGCAGATACTTGAAGATTTGCATTGAAAATATCAACATTCTCACAGCCGTGGGGGTGCGAAACGGCGAGTCTCAAACGTGAAGGGATAGATAGACATGGAAATAAACCAAGAGGCATCCATATAGACTAGATGTCATCCTATAAACATGGGCAGAAATGATTAGGCATTCAAAAACCTTGGGCGATGCGGAGTCAATTCAGGAGTTGACGTTTGGATGAGTGCGGGCTGGGGTAATCTGCAAAAGATTATATGTCCATAAGTCAGTTTACTGGGGATGCCTGAACATCTAGCCGGCGTTGGGTGACGATGTGTGCGTTGAGGTCGTGTGGGTGGTGTTGTTCGAGTGTTGGTTGGTTGGCGGCGGATGTTCTTCCTGGTAGGGCTGCGTGAGGCCGATGGCACCTGCACCGCCCAGGTATGCTGCTTCCTGGAGGCTGCCTGGAGGGAGGCTGCCCTCCACTGCCCACAGTACCTTATTCGTACTTACCTACCTTACCTTACCGAGGTAGGTACTAGGTAAGGTATCTGCGAGGCCCACGGATCGGGCGAGGTCCGATTCGACCAGGGCGGGAGCCAGGGAAAAGAAGGGCTTTGCGCTCCCCTCACCACTAACCCCAGTCGTTCCGTTCCATTCAAACTCCCCTCGCAACGCAGGGTCCAATGCCGACAACCTCAATACTGATAATTACATACCACCATCACCAACACCGCCTTTCACGAACCGACCGCCAGGCATCATCCCACCGACTCATCCATATTTCTTTCCCTTCGTCCTAGTAGGAAACGAAACACGGCATTAAAGAACAGACAGACAGCATCAGACCGACTTCTTTCATCGTCAATTTGCATCCTTGCTACGACTCATCTCCTCGGTTGCGCTCACTCACTATCATCGTGACCTTGCCGCAGCAACGTCACTCCTCGGGTTCAAACTTAACAACACCCACCAAACATGCACTTTTATTGGATACTTTGAGACCGCTCCCACTGTCGCAATGTTTCCCTTCGACCCAAATGTCATGCCAACGTTGCCTACCCGCAAGGGCCTGTTGGTCATCGACTTCCAGAACGACTTCCTTGCCGCCGACGGCGCTCTCCCCGTTGCTGAGCCTGATGCATTAGTTTCGCGCACCCTCGACCTCGTCAAGGCTTTTCGAAAGACTGGCGAAATCATCTGGGTACACACCGAATTTGAAAAGCACCGTCCCTCTTCCGCGGAACAGATCCTGGCTACCGATGTCATGCCCAAGCCCACCATTTTGACATCTCGCTACCGCCGCCGACCCGCCGTCCAACAAGAGTCTGAAGAGCCAGATACGGACCGCGATCACGAGGCTTTTCTCAGCCAGCCCGGCCCCCCCGTCGTTCGCCCTTCCACCTCAGGTGCCCAATTCCCAGCTGCCGTCAAAGACGCCATCGCACCCCGCGATATCAAGTTCCTCAAGTCTCATTATTCTGCCTTCAAGTCGGGCCAGCTGTTGCAGATGCTGCGCTTCAAGTTCGTCACCGAGCTCTTTCTCTGTGGTTCCCTCGCCAACGTTGGTGTGCATGCCACTGCCGTCGATGCTGTCAAGTACGGCTATTCCATCACTCTCGTCGAGGATTGCTGTGGTTTCATATCCGAACTTCGCCTAAGTAATACTATGCGAAGTCTCGTTGATCTAACCGGCTGTGATGTACTTGAAGGCACAGCCGTCGTCGAGAAACTGCAAGCCAAGAAAAGCCCGGCTTCGGCCGCTTCCAGTTCTTCCTCGCCTGTTGTACCAAGAAGGCTCATAGAAACCGCCGACGATGGAATTCTGGTGGCCAGTGACGCTTCAACTCCAAAATCCCAGTCCCTCGAGGAAAAGCTGGCCGGGCTCAAACTCGAAAACGACGTCGGTAGACCTTCTCCAGCCTCGAGGCCTGCAAGGTCCGCAAGGTATCGGTACCCGGATGACTCAGAGTGTGCAACCATCTCCGATATGTTGGAAGTCGACCCGGATGCACAGCCATCATCAGCAGCACCAATCATCAGTGAGTCACCGGTCATAGAGGTTTCTCGCAACCCGGATGCTGCTATTCAACCGGAGGAAGATACCACAAACGGCCCTCAAATAATTGAAGCTGCCTCTGACGATGAAAAAACACATGCATCCGACCCAGAACTGGAAGTAGATACCACAATAGCCTCCACAGGGACTGGAACCATGAGCAGCGAAGAAGTCGACAACGAAGACGCCCTGAAGGTCTCGGAACCTCTCTGTGAGGGAGACACCACTGTCATCCACAACATCATCCCCGAGCCTCTGGCTGAAGGCATCTTTGAGAAAGTCAGAGATGAAGTCAGCTGGCAGAGAATGTCGCACCAAGGCGGCGAAGTCCCTCGTCTAGTCGCCGTTCAGGGGGAAGTGGCTGGCGATGGCAGCATGCCAGTTTACCGTCATCCATCTGACGAATCGCCCCCTCTTCTGTTCTTTTCGCCAACAGTGCGCGAAATCAAGACCGAGGTCGAGAAACAGCTCGGCCATCCGCTGAACCACGCCCTGATTCAGTTCTATCGTGGTGGCACCGACTACATCTCCGAGCACAGTGATAAGACCCTGGATATTGTCAAGGGATCTTACATCGCCAACGTCAGCCTTGGGGCGGAACGAACGATGGTGTTCAGGACTAAAAGACGGGACAAGGACCCGTCTAGTACTGAGTCACCATCCGGAGAAGACTCAAAGAAGCGCCAAATCGCCCGCGCAAAGCTGCCACACAACTCTCTGTGCCGCATGGGCCTGAAGACCAACATGCGCTGGTTGCACGCCATCAGGCAGGACAAGAGGATGGAGCGCGACAAGACTCCTGCTGAACTGGCCTTCTCAGGCGGCCGCATCTCCCTCACCTTCCGACAGATTGGCACCTTTTTGGATCGCGATAGTACAGTGATCTGGGGCCAAGGAGCGACATGCAAGGCCCGAGATGAGGCCAAGCCCGTTATCAATGGGCAAAGCCCTGAGGCGGTGGAAATGCTGCACGCTTTTGGCACGGAGAACCATTCTACCACGTTCGATTGGGACCGGCACTACGGTAAGGGGTTCGACGTTCTTCACATGAACCATTCACCTCGACTCTGCGTCTCAGCTGATTCCGTCGTCAATACACGCATCGCCCTGATGCTAGCCGAGTATGGAATTTCTTACGCAAAGGGCAGCATGTCTTCGTCCTTCAACTGGAAAGATGGCGAAGGTGTAAACAACACCTCTACGATCCCTGAAAGCCCGCCGATCAGATTCATCGACAACGACGCCGTCAAGTCCACGGTACAGGGCGAGCTGGCAATCATGTTGTACCTTGACGGCATCTATGGCTCAGCAAGAGCAGAAGCCGCTGGCAAGTCGCACTCAGACCTGGCGAGGATTCTGACCCGTTTCCAGCAAGGACTCGCATTGCTCGAAAAATGGCGCCAACTCGAGCGAGACGACGAAGGCAAGCGTGACCTGAAACTCCTAAACAAAGAGCTGGCTATCTGGGGAGGCTACTCCGGAGAGTCGGAGTTTATTGCGGGAGAGAGGGTTTCTTTGGCCGACTTCGCCGTTTGGCCAGTGCTTCACACCATTGTGGAGAAGTATGGTGCTGAGGCACTCGTCGCGACTGGAAAGTTGAAGGAGTATTACGAGAGGTTCAAGAGCAGAGACTCGACTACCAAAATGCTGGGAACAGACCGGCCGGAGGGCCCAAGCACGCCTTGAAATTATCCTCACTTCACGTTGGTAATTGAAGATACCCAGGGACGGATTCATCTTACAGCTCCTGGGTATCTGAGGAATAGGTCCATGATGCGCGGGAAAGCCTCGGAGCGTATTGTTTGCTTGATACCTTTTTGTAAGAAACAAAAAATGCCTCGAATAACACAAGCAAACCAGAAAAGGGGCGCGCTGTGAGGTTTGCTGGTGAAGCAGGCCAACGTTACAGTCATCGAAGCTTGGCTCTATCTGGGTCGGCAAATCTTGAAAATGTTTACACATCATTTTTTTTTTCCGTATCTCGTTGAGGATGATAAATTTTGTGTAAATGGAGACGCATGCTCCATGCAACATGTCAGCGCAACATGCTGTTAGGACTGGTGGAAAGCCCTTGATATAAAAAGAACACATAAATGATAAAAACGTGGGGAGGCGCGACCGCTCTCGCACAGCCTGAAAGCAGCCAAGGACCCCAATAAAACGCCGAAATGGATCAGCACCCCTCATGTCTCGAGTCCAAGTGCTCACCCATCATTCCTTCATGAACTGCGGCCCCAATTGCTCAAGAGCGGACGTCCCACGGCAACGGGTATGTGCCGACCCAGTCAGCCACTTCAGATCTCAGCTGCACAATCTCTGGGTCGGTTTCTCCATCGCCAAGATGCTGCATGAAGTGTCTCAGCAGACCAGGCTTCTTCTCTCCCTTCTCCTCGGCAGTCTTTTTTGCGCTCTTGTCTATACGGACGGCAATGGTGACGGCCCGGTCAACGACATCAGCGACACGGCTAAAGTCTTCCTCGCTGAATCCCCTTGTTGTCATGGCCGGTGTGCCCATACGCAGACCGCCAGGCACCAGTGCTGACCTGTCACCGGGAACGGTGTTCTTGTTCGCCGCGACACCAACAAGCTCCAAAATACGCTCAACACGACCACCGTCGATACCCTGCGGCTTCAGGTCTGCAAGCACGAGATGGTTATCGGTGCCGCCTGACACCAGCTTGTAACCCAAACCTCCCTTCTCCTTAGGAGCGCCCAGTCTGTGTGCAAACGCCTTTGCGTTTGCTAAAACCTGCGTCTGGTAGGCGCGGAACTCAGGAGCCTGTGCCTGCTTCAAGGCAACGGCCAGGGCGGTGATTGTATGGTTATGGGGGCCTCCCTGGTGACCAGGGAAGACGGAGTTGTTGATGGGGCCCTCGAGGTTGTACATCTCATCCTCTTTCTTCGCGTTCTGCCGGCGCACACCCTTGCGGAAGAAGATCATGGCACCGCGGGGTCCACGCAAGCTCTTGTGGCTAGTGGTGGTAACAATGTCGGCGTAGGCGAAGGGCCCGGGCATCACCTTGGCCGCGACCAGACCAGAGATGTGGGCCATGTCAGCGAGTAGATAGGCATTGGCCTTGTCGGCGATCTCGCGCATGCGCTTGTAGTCGATCAACCTGCTATAGGCACTAGCACCGGCAACAATGACCTTGGGGCGGTACAACATGGCCAATTCCTCCAGCTTGTTATAGTCGATCTGACCGGTAGTCTCGTCAAGCCGGTAGGGGACGGTTTCGAAGTACTTGGAGATGGCGGAAATCTTCTTGGTCGGCGTCTGGTAGCCGTGGGAAAGGTGACCGCCGTGAGGCAGATCCAGTCCCATGAGGCGATCGTGGGTGTCCATTAAAGCAGAATAGACATACAAGTTGGCGGGGGCACCGGACAGAGCTGCACCATGAGTTATTGGCTGGCTGGATTGTCGAGAAGGGAAAGAAAACAATACGCACCCTGCACGTTGACACCCCATTGCGTGGCATCGAGGCCAAAAGCCTCGAGAGCTCGCTGCTGGCAGAGACGTTCCGCTTGGTCGATGAACTCGTTTCCGCCGTAATATCTCGCGCCCGGGTAACCCTCGGAGTACTTGTCTAGCCAGTTGATGAGTATAAATTCAGTACTGGAGACAAGCTGCTCATACTCTGCATCACACTGCCCAAGGCATCGAGAACAGCTTGGGAGGTGAAGTTCTCTGAGGGGATGAGGTTAATAAAGTGCTTCTGTCTGTTTTTCTCCTGGAGGTATACCCGAGTCAGCGGCTGGTTCCCTTCGCCAAGACCTCGTGTCATCGCAGCACTGCTCGTTGTGTTGACGGGGAAAGCAGGTTGTCGCAAATGTCGGTGTCAACCTTAGATGTCGTCCTATGAAGTCGTACCTTTTCAATGATGTCGAAGACAGCGGGATCGGCTTGCTGGAGGTGAGCAGACAGCAGCTAAAGGGCAACCCAAGTCAGCAACGGAATTCGAAAGTCAGGAAAAGGTCGGAAAGCCAAACGGCGCACCTGTTGTTGGCCCTCAGAGTTGGACGTCGAGATGCATCTCACGCCACTCACGCGCGGACGAGTCGCCGGGACCGCCCCTCTCGGCAAGCAACGCAGGGCACGAGAAGTACCTCGGAAGACGGAAAAAGACATGATGACAGCAATAACGACTGGCTGTCGTGGAAGCAGTGTCAAACGAGGAGAATTGGAGGGAAAGCAACGAGGGAAAAGGTGAAGAGGGGGATGGAGGATGAGCAGGAGGAGGCTTGATGTAAGGTAAGGCTAGGACAGCTGCAACAGCCAGGCAAGTACCTGAGGGAGGGATCGAGTTACCGATGCTAGTACCCCAGCTACAAACCACGAGGAGATGATGTAGCGATGTGCAGTCGGTGGGGGAGCCGGTACATATGGCACCAGCCAAGCTGGCGGATACGCTGAACCAGTGACCATTGCTCGGTATCTCATCCGTCGTCCAGCGGTAAGTCGACCGAGCTGCTCAGCGGTTGGCGCCGGCTTCGGCTCCGCGCTACCCACTATGACCGACCTTATCAGCTTTATCGGCCTGCATGGTGGTTCGCCGATGCTTAGGTAGGGACCGCGCTCCAGACTCCAGCACCTTTCGCCCCGTCATGTCGCTACAGGCACCGCTCGAGAGCAGGTCCGCGCTAGAAGTTGGCAGTTGGAACAGTAAGCAGTGCACGGGCCCTCGGCAAGGTCCCGCCTCATGGTGGACCCTGTCCTGACCTACCTTTTTACGCGGCATCGCGGCCGAAAATTTTACTCTTTTTCTTCTTCTCTTCTTTACACAACTAAATTGGAGATGACGAGCACGCTTTCTTCGCACATCAGCTCTTCCGCTTCGGCGGGTGCATGATGAAATGTTCTGGCACCATCACCACCTTTTCAGGGACAATTTGAAACAATCTGATCCAATCCATGGTTGTGCTTCTTTCTTCATACTCTTTTCATTGCGCCGGTCGGCCATCCTCTCCCCAACGCACAAGTGTGCTCAGGGCTTCAAAACTAAACATGCTGCATATGTGTTGGGAACTTGACGTAGTCCAAGTGCGTTACGTAGTTTGTCCATAGGGAAACCACGTCTGCGACAATGTATTGCTGCACTGTGGCTGTTCCTGTCGACTGCTTGCTGATCAAAGCTGAGTACGTGATGGAATTTTCCATCAATATTCCCAACGGTTGGTTTTGTGCCTCGCGTCCGTGGATGACCTCAATGTTGGTTCTGCATACTGCCCAAAGCTACCCAGCAAGCTTGCCTCGTATACCGCTGCCGTATGGAGATGGGCCAACACCATATGACGGATCGTATCATTCGGACCCTTGACTGAACCCGATCCGCCGAACACAAGAATATCGAGAATTCGCTGTATTCGTAGGTAGGAAACGTAACTGCCGAGCCCTGGGGCTATCTTAGTTCCCGACAATCCCATGACACGAATTGTATGTGCCCTGTGCAATTACCTTGTCTATCTCTGGTTGCGCTCCTATGCTATCTGGTGGCCTTGGGCTGGTAGACAGCGCCTAGAGATAGGCCGCTTAAAGAACCTCAACAACTTTCACAAAATACGCACACCCATGTGGGAATCACAAATAAGTTGAAAGTTTATAACCGTGTAAAGATTGCTGCTGCTCATTTTTCATGCCCGTTTTTTTGCCATGTCATCGATTTCCATTTTTCAATGCTACATGCCAAAGCCCTGCTGCGACATTAGGACCAGTAGGACGTAAAAAAAGAAGACCCAACCCGATGACTCCGAATGCAGCCGCCTAAGGACCGAGATCGAATTGTAGTCGTCTACTTGGTCTCCTCCTCCTCGCCCATCAGAGCGTTCCTCTTCGCCGCCGCTCTCTCCTGCTTGCGCTCGCGGGCGGCCTTGGTCTTCGCACGCTTGGCATCCATCTCGTCCTTGAGAGCCTTCTCGCGGGCCTTCTCGGCCTTGGCACGGTGGATCTATTGCAAACAAAGATGTTAGCACACATCCCTTCCGTCCACGCATAGTCGTGGTCTCGTTTCTGAAGGGTCCGGGTGTTGTAACTTACGTGCTCAACGAGAGCACGCTTGTGCTTGAAGGTGTTACCCTTGCTGGCGTGGTAGAGCTCGTGGTAGAGGTGCTTGTCGATCTTGCCGGAGGCACGGTACTTGACGAGGAGACGGCGGAGAACACGGAGGCGGCGCATCCAGAGGACTTGGCTTCATCGAGAGTCAGTATAGAATCTCCACGTAAGGGCATACAGCCGTGGTGTAGCTGAGATGAGAGTCTCCTCGCCAGGACAAACGTGTGACGAGGAAACTCCTTCGCAACAGGCTATCCCACAGATCGCTTGCCGGGAGTATTGGTGTCGACGAACCTGGGCATACGAGCCTCGGCGGTACCCTTGCGCTTACCGAAGCCACGGTGGCGACCGATGCGGCGGGCAAGGTTCAGCTCACGAGCACGGGATCTCGAGTGCATGGTGACGGGCTTGCGGATGATGAGGCCATCGGCGATGAGCTTGCGGACGGTCTGGCGGGAGTTGGCGTTGGAGATCTCGCTGACCTCGTTGGGGTCGAGCCAGATCTTGCGCTCACCGCAGCCGATGACCGACGCGGCGAGGCGCTTCTGAGTTCGCAAGTTGACCCTGGAGAGAAGCAGTCGCAATCAGCCCGTGTCCCCGATACATCATGACATTGTGGGAGGAAAAAGTGTTCATCCTCCTTCGATTCCATCCAAGTGCCGGTCGTCGTGTGTTCGGTTCGTTTCGACTCCGCCAATCCCCGACGCCACAACGGCCGGGAATTGGCGTTGCCGGGACACAGGACGACGGGAATCTCACTGGAATCGGTGTTGCAGGGCGTTGCTGGGTGCGGTCGTGATAACTTACATCTTGAATGTTGTCCTAGTCGATGGTCGTACCTACCGGGGGAGTCGAGGTGTTGGAAAATTGAGAGGGGTTGACGCTCGAATATTTCTCTGGAGGAAAGTCAGAAAGCGGTGCGGATTCGAGTGGGGCCACTGAGCCAGCTACTCAGGATTAAGCGAGGGCTCCGAATGAATCATGCCATCACGTGATACGCCAACACAGCAAAAATGCAGGTACGTACCGCAGTGTGCAACAACCGCTCTCACCTCGCAGCGCTGGAGACTGTGCCTGTGCCTGTGCCTGGCTGGGGTGGACGGCCACATCTTTTTGTAGTGCCAACAACAGCCTTATCGATACCAACTCAGGAATCCTCCCCAATTCTTCCATACCTCATCTTCGCATCGCGCTTTGCGCACACCTTTCACTCCCAGAATTGCAAGCAACTGTCATGGCATGAAGTGAATTGTAACTTTTCCACATTTACCATCCATCCTGTATGCTAACCCTGCCTACCTTACTTGCCAAACACATCCTCGCCAACGTCAACCTTGCCCACACTCCATATCTCCTTTTCATCTTCAACCTCGTCATTGGACAGGCCCAGGCCTCCCTGGCCTCCCTCTGCTTCCCTCCTTTCCCGTACTTGCGCTCCGAGCCTCAGGGTGACACGTTTGAAGTAGTCCTGCATGCTCCTCTTGGTGTTGGGTGGCAGGTTCGCACCATCCACAAATTTGTCAAAGACCTTGCTTTCGTCGTCCGCAACGTTAAAGAGAGCAACGAAAGCGGCTTCCGCAGCCAGCTTGACGGGAATAACCGGGTCTCTAACGCTGGCAAACACGGGGCCAGCAAGCAACCCCACGTGCGGGCGAACCATATCCATGTTGGTACGGCTCATTGTGCGAACGATAACCAATGCCAGCCGCCGAGAGTCCACGGAATTACCTGGCTGGATGATTTTTGCCAGGGCCTCAAAGATCTTCTTGTTCGAATCAAAAGTCTTGACCGATTCTGACAATAGGTATTTACCAGTGGCCAAGATGACGTTGTCCGCGATGTAAGGCTGCATAGCTTGCGTTAGCATTTTGTGACCGTGCTGCAAGCACCATTTACTTACGTGTTTGCTCGACATGCCCTGGCAAAGGAGATCGGGCAGTTCGTCCGCCAAGGGGCTTTCCAGGAGGCTCTGCGGTGATTCAACCAACACCGCGTTGAGGGCGAGAGCCGAAGAGTGACTCCAATGACTGGTAACCACCCGGTTCTTCAGCAGCCCGTTCGCAGCCTCCTCGGGCACGTTCTTGATAAGTGCTCCGAGCAACTTGGCATTGGTGATTGTCATCGCATCATCTCTCTCATCAGTATCCATATCAATGAGACCCAGGACAGCAGCGCGCGAGGTCTCGCCCATATTGGCACCGGCCTTGCTGATGACTTCGTAGAGCGCGCTGAGCATGGCGGTTCTGACGCCTGGGTCCGCAGTCTTGGACCCAGTCACCAATTCGGCAATGAGCGGATCGATTCGTGGCGTGTATTTGATGAGCGTACCCAAAGCCTTGGCTGCGCGAGCTCGGAGAACCTCGCTGGAAGTGTCTGCAAGCGACTTGGCAAATGTACGTTGCAGCTGGGGCAAGAATGGCTTCAGCGCTGTAGGCATCTTCTCCAAAAGGTTATTTAGGGTCAACAGGATCGCAGATTTGACATCTGTAGATCTCTCAGATACGACACGAATCAGGGGCCCCGTGATCTGCGTGACAAACGGCTTAAGGGAAGCCTCGCTGGTCCGGTCCACAATGTCAGAAATGGCCAGAGCTGCCTGTGTCCTTTGCTCTGGGGTGCCGTTCATGAGACCCTGCAAGAATATCGGTAGGATGGCGTTGATGCCCTTCGGAAGCTCAAAGCCTGGCAAGTTGGCGCCAGCAACGCCAACTTGTTGAAGAGCTTGTCGGGTTGAGGTGACGAGACTCTCCATTTCCTCTTTCCTGAGTTTCTTGGTGAACTCGCTGAGCGCAGCCCAAGCTCCCTTGAGTACATTTTGGTCTCTGTCATCGAACGAGATGAGGAGGGAGCGTACAATATCTTGATTGTAACGTGAATAGTCCACGTCGGCGGACGCGAAGAACTTGGCCAAATGACGTGTGGTAGTAGCACGTCTGCGATGATCGTCGTGCTTGGTAAGCTGAAGCAGGACGTTCATTACCGTGTTCAAACCATCGTACTCGTCAATGGACAGAATCACTGTGTCGAAAGAGTTTTCGAGGTCCTCTCTCAAAGCCTCGTCTTGGCAGTTGATAATGTTGTCCATCAAAGAGTTGATAATGTTCGGCAGACGGCGGTTCATGGCAGCACCAGCGACCCGAGACAGAGAAGCAAGGGCCTTGGCGTTGAACGCTGAAATGGGAGGAGTGATGAGGGTAGGGATGAGGTTCGGGAGAATGATATTGGAACGGGTGGTTTCTGTAAGGAGGGTGAGCAGCGCCTGCAATGCGTTGTCGGCGTTTTCCTCGGAGCGCAGCAGGTTGAGCAGGTATGGAAGAACTTGGTCCACAGCCTTCTTGCCCAGGATCTGCTGCAGGGAGTCGAAGGCCTCTGCGGCGGCTTCTCTGACATCTCCATCCGAATCGGTGAGGGCCGTCCTGACAACGGAGATAAGTGTCTTTTCGTGATCTTCCAGAGCCTCTTCGGAGGCTGAAGAGATAAGCTCCTTGAGGGCAAGACAGATACCTTGCTTCGCATCTGTATCCGTCGATGTCTGCAGGCCCTCCTCCAGAGTTGGCAGTAAAGTAGAGAGGACGCCATCGCCCGCCTTGCGAATCAATTCGCCGAGAGCATTACTGGCAATAACCTTGTGCTCCATATTGGAGCTTCCAAGGCGGCGGATAATGAGCTGGGTAAGAGTTGGCACAAGTTCCTTGAGGATGCGGGGGCTGGACACCAAGGCCTTCCAGACGCTGATTGCGGCGGAACGGACAGCGTTAGCCGTATCGCATCGGCACACGTAGAGAGCAGAAAGGATCTTGTTTCTCTTCTCCTCTCCGAGTGCCTCGCGGAGGGAAGCGCCAGCCTCCTTGGCACTCTCCTCATCCTCCTCGTCATCCTCAGTCTTGCCACTGATGCCTGTCAGGTTGAAGAGCAGGTCACCAACAAGCTCGACGGAGCTGAGACGAATGCGGTAACTATCGTCGGCCAAGCCACGTTCAAGCTCAGGAAGAAGTAGGTCGACGGCACGTACGGCGAAGTTCTTGACGAGCAGACGGCCGGCCCGAAGAGCCGTCTCACGAATTGACTCGACATCATCGGCAAGACCTGACAGAATGGGAGGAATAATTCTGCCCAAGTAGTTTGCAAAGCTGTTGCCGAAGCAGACGGGAAGGAAGATGAAGAGGGACATGAATCCTTCGCGAACAGCTGATTTTGAAGACTCGACGTTCTGCAAGATGGTAGGGAGTGTCTCTTCCAATCTGGTGGTACCCAAGCCGGCGAGAACCTCGCTGAGAGCCTGGGCAGAGCCGAGACGATCGCCAGCACCATTGTCTGCCTTGAGAGTTTGCATAAGGCCAGGAATAAGATCCGGCAGAGCATCTTCACCCAGCTTCTCAACTAGGGAACCCAGCGCTCGGGAAGCCGTAGCACGGGTAGTCGGCACCGGATCGACGATAGCAAGCTTAAGTCCTGCAACAAGGACTGGCAAATGAGAGACCAAATCCTTTCGCTCCGTAAGATGGGCAAGACTGCCAATGACTTGTGCAGCCTTGCGTTTGGTGTTGGAACGGTCGCCAAGGCCGCGTTGGAGAATTCTTGTAACCAGGGCAAGAGAAGGGGCGTCAAGGTAGTGAACAAATTGGACCTTGATCAAAGAATCCAGAGCCTCGTCAGTGTACTTTGTCGGGTCACTGAGCGCCTTCAGGAGAATGTCGACGAGGCTCTTGATCTCAGGGTTGTTGATAACCTCGCCGAATCTCTTCAAGCTTTTGTTAGCTGCGGAACGGACTTCCTTATGACTGTCATTGAGAACTCCTGTGAGAGGAGGAATGATATCGGGAAGACTTTGGGCTAGCTGGTGGGGGTCAAGGTAGGCCATAGCCCCCAGCAGGTCGCAGGCACCCTTCTTACTACGCCATTGCTGGTCGTCTAAGCCATCCAGAAGTGTAGGCAGGATCTTCTTCACACCATAGGAGCTGAGCTGGCCAAAGCATGCCTTGGCTGCAGCCAGACAAGAGTCGCGAACGTTGGCGTTTGCATCGCCAAATCCAGTGAGAAGCTGGGGTACGATCTGAATGACATAGGGCTCGAAAAGGCGACCGAGAATAGTGGAGAGCAGCTCGTACGCGAGGAGGGCGGCTTCTCTTTGATTTGCCTCCTTCTTGTTCTCGATGGCTCCTCTCAGCGTCATCATTATGCGCTGTTCCTTCAGAGATGAAATTCCACGACCCTGGACCAGGCCGGCCAGACCGTATGCTGCGCCGCGTTGCTCGGCGTACTTCTTGGAGGTCAGCAACGTTTCAAGGACCTGCTGGAAGTACTTCGACGATTTGTCGCCATAAGCCTGCACCAGTGGCGGCAAGCATTCCGCAATTGCGTATTGAACGGTCTCCGATGGCGTGCTGAGGGTTGACAGAAGTCGTTCGATGACGACGGGGAGCTTTGAGTCTCCCAGTTTCAAATGCCGAGCAAGAGCACCGTACATGATGATGACAGCTTCATTGACACGGTCAGAAGCCTCCGTGTTCTTATCTGGGCCTTCCAAGGTGCGCTCAAACACCTTCATCAATTTTTCAACCATACCCTTGCCATGAATGTCAATGGCGCGGATGGCTGCGTCGAGCATCTCACTACGGACGTTCGCGTTCTGGTCGCCTAGTGGCCCCCTTTCAATGAGAAATTCGAAGTACGGGTCCAGTTGTTGTTTGTCCATGTGTGGCGCAAGCTCCTTGAAAGCGGATCCTATACCGTGTCGTGATTCCCAGGGGTCGGCGAGATTGGTCTTCTTGGGCATGCCGTAGACATCCAGCTCGGGGACTCGTGGTTTCGCGAGCTCAACATACGAAGATTTGAGAGCATCCAAGATCGACTCGAGGGTAGCCTTGTGTGAATTACAGGCCTCCGCAAGTGAGCGGGCAGCTGCCCTCCTCAGTTGGCCATCAATGCTGTACAGGTAGGGTAGCATCTTGGCAGGAACTTCAGGAGACAGGCTGAAGTTGCTTTCCTCCCAGATCTCCCGACCAAGCTCGACATTCTCCTCCACATCATCATGACATGCTAGCCAGATTTCGTCGGAGAAGTCAAGATCGCTCATGTCGACTTCTGCACTAATTACCTGCAATGCTGTAGTCCGGACGCTTATCTGAGGGACGATAGTTCCCTTAGCCAGCACCGCAATCTCTTCCGGGGTCATGTTGGGTGCAACGCAACGGCACATATCAGCAAAACAGTCTTTGACAATCTTGTAATGCTGCGTGTACTGTTGCATGGAAGATATGAGGGAAGACAGGACCTGGATACGAGGAGTTGCAGGGTCCTCGCAGGTGATGGTGTGGAAGGAGAGGAATTCAATGGCGAGGACAAGCTGAGCATCACGGTCATCAGCCGATGGGCCGAAACCTCCGCTTTCCAGGACGGTGAAGACCAGCGATAGAGCGTATACAAGCGAGACAGTATCGAAGGGTCGTTGCTCACCAGCAAATCGCAAACGGTAGAGTACCCTGGTGACGAGCTCATCCACAGGCTCCTGTTTGTAATCTTCGGGTAGCGAAGTGACGCCCCGGGCGCGCAACGTCGCAACTCCAACAAAAGGTTTCATCGGACCAAGACGGCTGGTGGTTCGCTCAGAGCAGGCCAGGTAAGCCAGAGACGCAGCGTCCCCGGTGAGAAGACTGGACCCAGCGTCGATTACGTCTAGGAGGGCCTTTACTGCCGGGCCCATCCAGTGGCTGGCTTCAGTGGGTGGACCAGTAGCGAGGCTTTGAACGATACCAATACCGCGCAACAAACGGGCTTCGAGTTGGCGAACAGATTTGCGGATTTCTGCCTCCTTGTGCAGTTGAGCCTTCACCTTGGCCGTCTCCTCTGCTGTGAGCTTCTTTTGCTGCCCCTTCTTCTGATCCAGCTGGGCCCTGAGTTCCGCCTCCCACTTTAGGATGTCATAATCTTTGTTGTTCTTATCGGGAACAGCTGTCTGGGCCTTCTTTGCGAGAACGTCTACGAAGGCGGTGCCCTCGGGGGTTCTGAAGATAGCCGCCTCCACGGGCCCAACGTTTCGCAATTCTTCCGGCTCCAGGTCTTGCTGTATAATTTGAACGATGCGGCTGGTCATTGTTTCTGGGGCAACAAAAGCCAGTTCAGCAGCGGCATTACAGGCAGCCCTCTTGACGACATCGGACTTTTGCTCGATCGAGGTGCTTTCTGTGATTTCCTTGATGAGGCTGTCTTCAAACCTACGTGCCAAGTCTCCAGGATCCCGTTCTACGCGGAGGCAGAGGTCAATCCAACTAGAGCGAGGAACGAGGTCTTGCCGAGCAAGAACGAGTAGGGAGCAGAGCTGTTGATCAATTGTTGCTCGCACAGCTTCTTGTTGGCTTTCTTCCACATTCTTTGGGTTGATGCAAATGGTGCGTAAAACTTGGTGTAGGCTGCTGTTCTCGGTCTTGGACAATGCTGCTGCGCTGTCCTTGTCTGCCGTCTCTAAGCTGTCGATCCAGCGCCAGATGCCATGTATGACAGCCTGAGAGACCAAAGCTGGACGACTGGCATAGACGCGAGACAAGCTGTCCGTGGCGACCTGTCTGGCCTTGGGAGTTGCCCCGGATGAGGAGATGGCGAAAATGAAGGCCTCTGCCCAGGCAATCGAGACAGGTTTGGTGGTCTCCTCACTCAAATGCTCTGACGCGGCCGACAAAGCACGGGAGAACCAGATAAGCTCGTCCTCCACAGTAATCTTGCCATAGATGCGAGGATTGAGCAGGAAGGAAGGTTTGGGCTCAAGAGCAAGAACCTGATTCGCAATAGAAATCTTTGACAATAATGACTTGACAGTAGCAGTCACATTGCTTTGCTGAGACCAGGAGGTGAGGGTGGTGACAATGAAGGCACCCACTGTCAAATTGTTTTGAGCGGCAACGAGGGGATTAGCAACTACCTCATTGTAGGTGTCCAAAAGTTTCGGTAGGACAGCCTCAGCAAACTTGACGACGGCAGGGGAAATATCACCCGAGCTTGTAGCAGCGTTGAAGATCTCACCGACCCGAAGTAGCCAAATGCGACGAGACGTAAACTTCTTGTCAGAAATGCCTTTGATGCACGCATCCACGATTGGTTTGGCAACTTCTGTGTCATTTCCAAGCAAGAATCCTGTAGATCTAGCCAGAGCAGAAGCCTCGACGGCAAGAGCAGCCTCGTTTCCCTCTTTTGCAGAGACGACTGCCAAAGCGGCGGCAATTTTGTCCGCAATAGTATTGGAGAGAGGAATGGCCTCGAGCATCTCACAGTGCAGAATTCTGTGGTCTGCGGATGCTAATTTCCCGCCTTTGACGGGACCAACAATCTCTTCCGAGACCTTCTCCAGGGCCTTATCATCCCGGCTTACAGCAGCCAGTGCCTTGAAGGCCTTAACAGCGCCGTTCCGAGTGTTGACATTGCTGGATTTGACATTGGAGAGGATAGGCTTCAGCAGGTTTCCCAAAAGGATCTGCGAAAGGTCGAAGTCCTTGTGAAAAGCGCGAATCAGGGGGATGATGACATCGCTGAGAACGATTTCAGGCGCACGCAGCAATCCCTTTTCCAGAGATGGAATAACCTCCTTGGCAAGATCTTCCAGGGTTACAAAGTCAAGGAAGAAGTCATTGAGCCCAGATGCGATATGCTGGGGAACAGAAGTCCGTGAGCCAATGATTTCTCTGGTATAAAAGGTGAAGTACTGCGACTTCTGGGCCTCTAGGACCGACTTGACTGCGGGGATTCGAGAGCTCACGCCGGCGATGACGCCGAGTAGCGGGGCATTTTTCATGGAAGGCTGCGCCGACTTGGTCGTCAGGAGCTGAACAGCGTCCTTGAGAGCCTTGTCTGGGTTCTCATGGGCAGAGAAGAGTTTGCGAAAGCCTCTCCGAGTCACGATGATGGCGGAATGGGTCATGCCACCTTTGGCAGCTGGCTGGAGACACTTGTCCAAAACGTCGACATAGCTTTGGAGGATCTGAGAAGCCAGCTTGTCCCAGTTGGAAGTTTTGGCGAGATGCTGCATGAGCAAGCTGCACCACTCGACGAGAACGAAGGCATTACTGGCGGCGATTCCAGGCTTTTGAGACTCGGCGCGCAAAGCAGCAACGAAAGCGAAGAGTACGTCGAAGTCGAGACCTTTGGAAAGAAGAGCGGAGAGACATCTCTGTACGGCGAGTCGAGAGGGTCGGTCGGCGTAGAAAGCATGTGTCCAGAAGAGCAACTGGACGAGTCTGCGAACCAATGGCGGGTCAAGTTCTGCAATAGATGGCAATGGGTCAGCTGGAAGGATCAATGGGGGCGCCGAGGAGGCGGTTCACCTGTATTTGATATCTTGTCCTCGACAGTTCGCAGATGAGCTATCCTGATATTGGTGGAAGACGAGGTCAGGGCCGTTCTCGTGGCAGGGAAATCGAGAGGGGCGGGGGCAGAGCCGGAGCCATTGACGACGACTTCAGTCATTTCGGCGGGATTGGGAGCGGACAGAAGATATCATTGGGGGCAAGCCGGCCAGCGATATGGTCGGCGGGCAGGTAGGTTTCGGAGACTTGTGGCACCGACAGAAGTGAGGATAGGCGCAGATACAGTGAGTGGTGTTGAATGACGGACGGAGAAGAAATTGAGTGCTGTCGCCGTTGGTGCCAAATTGCGAGGCAGATTTCGATGGTGTGGTTGAGGCTGCTCGAGGCAGTGGGCACGCACGGCAAGGCAAGGCAAAGCCTGAGATACACCTCAGTACAGCGCGCTCCTCCTGTCTTGGCAGCGTAAGTAGCTCCAACTCAGTGGACACACAGCACCCATGCCCCAGTCGGATGTGGGCAGAATCCGGCTCTAGGGTTGTGTGGTCTGGGCCTGGCACCTTAGGTAGGGAGGTATTAGGGTGGTAGGTACCTTCCCTCACCTAAGGTAGGTAGGTACCTTAGCCCGGTAGATTGGCGGGGTTGTGCTTCTTGATAAGGAAGGCGGTCAAGTCATGGTCAACTTTTCCACCGCGGGGCACTCGTCGGCATCAGGTGGGCGTGGATGCACGGATTACTGCGTAGTTATGGCGAAGCGCAGGTGTGCAAGGAGAAACTCCTTTACATGTCTTGATTTAAGGTGTCTACGAATTGTGTAACTCATGGTGAAGTTGTGCTAATATCTTCGTACCTTGAATGAGGATCCAGGTTTAAGCATTGGTTGAATAGCAGGCCAATTGACCGGCACAAAGGGGAACCGGAAAAAAAGAGGAAAAAAAAAGGGGCCCGACCTGCGAGCTTCGCCGGTGACTCAATGCCTAACGGGAGGGAAGGTGCCAATTGGGTGACGTGAGGTGACAAAGACCTCTCGCTCTAAGCTTTCTCTTCTCCTACCTTAGCGCTAATTCCTCGGGCCAGAGGTAAGGTACCTAGGTAGCCAACACCCAATTTGAACGACGATTGCACCTTCAGCAGCATTTTGTCGTCCACATCCACATCCACTTCTAAAAATCACATCCACAGTGTCCAGTCAGACTCAAACGCCGGGCAATACCACCCGCCTGTTGCTGAGGTCCAGGTCCTGCCTCGAGTCCATCCTCCGTCCCTTGCCTCGAGCCAGCCATACAGGCACCCTGTCGCCCCCATTCCACCGCAAAAATACTTTCTATTTGTCTGTCGCCCAACATGCACAACATCCATGACCTGGCATAGGTAATCGAGCCCGTTTTCACAAACGCAGAAGCAAAAATATTCATTACCCTTGGCAGCCGAGCCCACTACTGACATCACTCTGCCACGCTCACGCTCGCACCCTCATCCTCATCATCACAACTCACCACACATCTCACCCTCATGCTCGCACAGCACTTCTCTCTGCACTCTACGGATATACAACCCTACCTTGCCTTCAGGCACTTCACCTGAAGCTTGTGGCCATCAAACTCACCTCCGTGTCCACTTGTATCGTTAAGGTATCTTCCTTGCCTGGCTACCACACTTGGCTCAAAAAAGAAAAAAAGAAAAAAAAGGGTAAAACATTGTCATCCACTGCCTCATTCCACCCAACGTCTGCCTCTTCTCACCCACTCGTTTGCTCGTTTACTCACTGACCCAATTCGCTCAGGCCGTGGCTCCCTGAGCCCACCAGCACATCTCGTCCGTGGACAGCAAAAAGCGGCATTTCTGTTTGCCCAACGCCTGTCCTCACTTCTTGCTTCTCGGCTCGGCTCCTCATTCTGTCGCTCCCGATCAACTTAGGCCCGGCTTGGGTCTTTTTGGAAAACCCCCGAGTCTGACTTGCCCTGCAACACGTCTTGCCTATCTGCCTGTCCTCGTCGCCCTGATCTCATCTACTCCGATCGAGCGCGAATCCAGTCTTTATTTTCAATCCTGAAGTCTACCCTTCCACGCGACCAGCCATGGCTGGCGCCAAGAAAAAGAAGAAGGCCGCTGCCAACCCGGCTAGAGGTTTCGCCACTACCTCCGTTGCTTCATCCAAGGCTCGGACCGAACCCGCTGAGGGCTCTGATAATGCCGCCAGCGGCCGGGCCGCCAATGCCGCATCCAATGCTGCCACAGTCCAAGATGCTTCTGCTGCATCTCAGTCTACTACCCCGGGTGACCAGTCGGCCCAGAGGACCTTGAGCCCGGAAGAATATGAAAAGCAGCTTGAAGAAGATGAATTGCAGTTGCTTGTTGACAAATACGCTCAGAAGACCAAGAGGGATGCTCAGCGTCAGCGCACAAGGCTTGAAACTGATCGGCGACTTCTCAGAAGCCAGGCCGACTCCATCAATTCTAGGAAGTGGTTGCCCCAAGAGCTTATGGATCAGATCTTGGACCTCATCCAAGCCGAAAGTCGTTTTGCTTCTTCTAGCGTATCCACGGAAAGTGCTGCCAGCGGCAAGATGCTGCCGGAGGAAGATATGACCATCAAACTCTGGACCCTACAGCAGACCCTCGGCAGCGTCGGCTTTCCAGAAGATCGCGTCCAGTCCGTCATGCGTTATATCTTGGACATTGCTCCCAATATACCTGCCATCGCCAAAGACAGTTTGTGGGGACTGGAAGAAGCCCTTGACTGGCTGGCTAGAGAATGCCCAACTGACGAGTTACCCGACTACGATGGTCGGGGAAGACATGGCAACAAGCCTTTGGGTGAATGAGGAACCCAAAGCTCACAGTCTCGATGGAAATCAAGCTAACAGGAATTTTCAGATACGCCTGCTGAAAGCCCTCTGCCTTCGGGTGCAACTACACCTAAAGTATTGGAGCCCCACAGTCGCCAGAAACCTGCCCTAACATCCAAGAAAGGGGCTCAAGTGGCTCAGAAGAAGAGGGTTGCGGTGACGTGCGACAGCGACATCGAACCTGACGACCTAGTACCCGCCTACCTCGAAACAAAGGCCCAGCTGTTCGAAATTGAACGGAACCAGCAAGGAAGAAAGAGGCAGAAGAACAGTAAGGGCAGCGGGAACGAGGACGATGAGAAGAAGGCCAAGCTTCGTGCGAAACTTGACAGAATTGAAAAGGACGTATTGTTTGACAAATTTCCGGCTGAGCAGCAATGGAAGGCTCAAAAGATCGTCCTGGAGAGAGAGCTTGCAGAGGCGAGAAAACAAAACGCACAGGAAGAAGATGCGAAGGAGCCTGGAACGGACACCGAGCAGCCTGCTGTGTCATCTGACGGAGACGTCAACGATGAGGCCACCCGCATCGCAGCCGAAATTCTCGCCGAGGGAGGCAGCGACGATGACGGCGACGGCGCCCTTGCTGATCTTTTTGCCAACCTGCCTGTGACTGAGGTCGATGCCACTGGAAAGTCAAGTACCGTGGTCAACGGCGCAGACGGCTTGAAGATTACGATCCGGGATTTTGGAAAATGGACTGGCGTCACCCCCATGAGGGCCCTCGAGGAAGCTTGCAGAGCTAGGTGTGTATTCCGGGACATGCTTCGAAGGCTACAACAAGCTAACAGAATTACAGGGACGCCTTGGTAAAGATTACGTACCGACTTATTTCGGAGGTACCTTTTGCCAACCGTCACTCTGTTTCCGTGTCCTGGGCCAAACCCCAGGGCTCCCTCCCGCAATCTCAGGACGACAGCGTAGAGACCATCGCTTACCCGACCAGCTTCAACTTCAGCATGAAATCAATTGCCACACCGGACAAGAAGCAGTCAGAGGCCTTCATTGCAACCTGGGCACTGTTTCACGTTTTTGGCACGTCGGCCAAGGAGGAGAAGGTCGGCATGAGACTTCCTGCTGTCTGGCGTGAGCTATGGGATGAGCTCGCCGATACCAGGAAGAGCCTCCTAGACTCCAAGGACCGAGACGCCATCCGGGAGCTAAGAAGTCTTGTGCGCCAAAGGCAAGATCAGGAACTTGAAGACGGAGTCATCATCCAAGGTGCTTTCAAGGGCCGGGGCGCTGGTAGAAGTGGGAATGACAACAGAGATGAAGCTGGCCTGGAGGCAGCCAAGCGCCTCTCTGGTGGCCCAGAGTACTACCAGAACATTTGGTCTCGGAAGAGCAGCACCCCCAGATATCAAGCCATGCTCCAGTCTCGCATGCAGCTTCCCATGTGGAACTTCAAGCAACAGGTCACCGACGCCGTCGATAGAGAGCAAGTGGTCATCATTTGCGGCGAGACGGGCTGTGGAAAAAGTACGCAGACGCCAGCGTTCCTGCTGGAGCACCAACTATCCCAGGGCAAACCATGCAAGATTTACTGCACCGAGCCACGTCGTATCTCGGCCATCTCGTTGGCCAAGCGCGTCAGCGAGGAGCTAGGAGAAAACCGAGGTGATGTGGGAACAAACAGGTCCCTGGTTGGCTATTCCATTCGACTGGAGGCGAACACGTCTCGAGAGACACGCCTGGTGTATGCGACCACTGGCATAGTCATGCGTATGCTGGAAGGCTCAAATGACTTGCGAGAGGTTACCCACCTCGTGCTCGATGAAGTCCACGAGAGGTCTATCGATAGCGATTTCTTGTTGATCATCCTCAAGAAGCTCCTGTTGAGGCGAAAGGACTTGAAGGTGGTTTTGATGTCGGCTACAGTCGACGCGGAGCGCTTCTCCAAATATCTCGGTGGAGCACCAGTATTGACTGTGCCAGGGCGAACTTTTCCCGTGCAGGTCCGCTACTTAGAGGATGCCATCGAGACGACCGGCTACATGGTTGGGCAGACCAACCAGGAAAAGATGATCGACCTAGACGACGACATGGTAGATGTAGACACCGACACGCCCAAGTCTACGTCTGGGGCCGACCTCTCAGCCTATTCCGCAAAGACAAGGTCAACTCTCGCCCAGATGGACGAGTACCGGATCGACTTCGACCTTATCGTGCAGCTCATCGCCAAAGTAGCATCTGACACAGAGTATACAGCGTACAGCAAAGCTATTCTGGTTTTCCTGCCCGGTATCGCCGAGATTAGAACTTTGAACGACCTCCTATCCGGCGACCCCTCGTTCGCCTCCAACTGGTTGATCTACCCTCTTCATTCAACCATTGCAACCGAGGATCAAGAAGCTGCCTTTCTTGTCCCTCCTCCTGGTTTTCGCAAGATTGTCCTCGCCACCAACATCGCTGAAACTGGCATTACAATCCCAGACGTTACCTGCGTCATCGATACCGGCAAGCATCGTGAGATGAGATTCGACGAGAGAAGACAGCTCTCGCGGCTCATCGACACCTTCATCTCCCGAGCGAACGCCAAGCAGCGACGTGGCAGGGCCGGTCGTGTCCAGGAGGGACTCTGCTTCCACCTTTTCACGAAGCACAGGCACGACTCGCTCATGAGCGACCAGCAAACACCAGAAATGCTTCGACTATCACTCCAAGACCTCGCCATCCGCGTCAAGATTTGCAAGATCGGCGGCATCGAGGAGACGCTGAGCGAGGCTCTGGACCCTCCGTCAGCCAAAAACATCCGCCGTGCTGTGGACGCACTCATTGATGTGCGAGCCTTGACCCCCGCAGAGGACCTGACTCCGCTCGGTCACCAGCTCGCGCGACTTCCTCTCGACGTGTTTCTGGGAAAGCTAATTCTTATGGGCGCCATCTTCAAGTGCCTGGACATGGCCATCACCGTGGCGGCTATTCTATCCTCGAAGACGCCTTTCTCGGCGCCATTTGGCCAGCGGGCGCAGGCAGATATTGTGAGAATGGGATTTCGCAGAGGCGACTCGGATCTCTTGACCATATATAACGCCTACCTTGCCTGGAAGCGAGTCTGCCAGTCGACGAGTGCGTCTGGTGGCAAAGACTTCCAGTTTTGTCGCAAAAATTTTCTTAGCCAGCAAACACTTGCAAACATTGAAGATCTGAAAGGCCAACTCCTGGTTTCGGTCGCAGACTCTGGCTTCTTGCAGCTGACAGACGATGAGAGAAGGGCACTGAACCGACTGCGGTACGGAGCAAACTCGCGGGGCCGACGCCATCAGAACTTCTTTGATATCCCCCACAGAGTCAATAACAACAGCGAAAACGACGCTATCACAACAGCGGTCATTGCTTGGAGTTTCTACCCCAAACTTCTGGTGCGTGACAACCCAGGCAGCCGAGGCCTGCGAAATGTTGGCAACAACCAATCCATCAGTCTGCATCCATCCTCAGTCAACAAAGGCCATAATGAGATCAAGTGGATGTCATACTACCACATAATGCAGTCAAAGAGGTAGGGCCCCTTTCTCCAAATAGCCCGACGAGCATAGACTAACAAGTTCAAACAGTGTCTACCACGCGCATGAAACCACAGCAGCTGATCCCTTTGCCATTGCTCTCCTTTGTGGTGATGTAAGAGCTGATGTGAGTCGCCTCCCTGCAGTACCTCCTGTGATTATAGCCAATCTAACCCGAGTAGATGTTTTCTGGTGTGCTTGTCCTGGATGGCAATCGCTGTAGATTTGCCCTTCCTGACTGGAAGACCATGCTTGTCGTCAAAGTCCTGCGCACACGGCTTCGGGAGCTCCTCACACGTTCATTTAAGCAACCAGGAAAGTTGCCAACTGCCCAACATGAGCGCTGGCTGGCCATTTGGCAAAATATATTCTCACAAGACGCGAACAAGGACAACAACGGTAACACCCCCGTGACCAAGGCATAGTATGCACATTGGTAGATGGTGCCTAGAAAATCCACAACGCTAGGCCGGTGAGGAAGTCTCTGTGGATACAGGAGAGGTTACTTAACGGGATGGATAGCTGGAGAGGCACCAGGATTGGAAGGTGCTGGCATGTGTCTGCCCCCAAATGATGTATGGGCAGCTAGATACTGTTGGCTATAAACGTGTCGTGGGATCAAGGAATGAGAATCACGCACGAGGTAGAAAGGCCCTTGCCATAAAGCTCTTTTCCTCTTAAAGGAGAGGCTCATGATTGGCATCATGTCACAGCCGGTAGACCTCATAGACCAACCGGTAAAGATACAATGCAAGAATCATAACAATTACACTCTGCGTTGGCCGTCCCTGGGTGGGTAGCTGCAATATATAAGCTAAAGACAGCAGATGGCTGGTATACACCGGGCACTAGCCCCCGGTGTCATGAATTGAGCAAGGCAGGGAGGGTACCGTGCGCCCAAATGCAACAAGAGAGTTACATTCCCATTCCGCCGGACGCCGTAAGTATTAGTGCTGGCCTTCCCCAGCCTGCCCGTTACCGTTCCTCCCCTCACCATCTTCTTTGGTCGCATTAGATCCCAGTATCATTGCCTTGAAGTCGGCGTTGCTCTTCATCGGTTTCCGTGTCTCCCCCTCTCCAACACTAGCACCGTTCACCTTGGTATCAGACTGCTGCTGCGGCTTTCCATTCCCACCTGCGCCTCCCACAGCCACCGCTTTCGGAAGAAATCCCAATCCTCGTTTGGCACCACCCCTGCCCAGAACCGGACGCCTGACAGTCGTGGACGGCGGAATCAAGGTCGCTCCAGTGGTTTTAGAGGTGGAAGGCTTGTCGCTCTGCTTCTTCCCCCCTGTACCATAAACGATCTTGTCAGTGCGAATCTCCCCTTTGGATTGCTTCAACTCTTCGACGGTTCCCGTTCGCAATCTACGGCCATCCAGGATGTAACCGTCAAGTTGAAGGGCAGCGCGGCCCGCGCTGGCCGCGTCCTCGAACTCGATCTTCGCACCGCCGTGGCTGGGCTGTAAAACGAGACTCTTAAAGCCCCCAACTTTTTGCTCAATAATTTCCTTGATACGTGCGTCATTGACCGTGTCGGGGATGTCGAGGAGGGCAATCGTCCGCGAGGCAATCTCAGCTCGGTTGGGGCCAACTTGACGTGAGTCGCCGTTGCTATCCGTCATAGTCTCGTCCCCTTCGTTGTCCCGGCTTGGTGCGGGGGATGCGTCCTCTTTTGAGGCAATTGCCGTCCTCTTGAAGTTGCTGGGTGTCGAAATTTGCACGGACATGATGCTATTGCGTAGCTTGGCTTTGTCCAACTCGGACGCAGCAGCCTCAGCCTGCGCCTTGGTCTCCATCTCGACGTAAGCCACTCCGTGGGCCTTGCCACCCTTGTTCCTCGGGATGTTGGTGCGCTTGACAGTACCATACTTGGAAAACACTTTTTCAATGTCCTCCTCGATTGCTGCCGGGTCAAGGCCAGTGATGTGGAGCTCACGACCCTCTTCAACAGCGCCTTCACGCTTCTTTGCCCGCGAGGGATCAGAGTACATTGCCACCAATTTGAACCTGCCATCGAGAAGAGTGCCATTCATTTCAGTCGCTTTGGCAGAGGCGGCTCGGTCGCGAAACGTCACATAACAGAATCTTCGGCGAACGTTGCCTTTTAGGCTGGGCATTCTGATGCTTAAGACTTCGCCGCAGTCCTGGAAGAGCTTGCTGAGATACGTTTTGTCCGCGGTAGGGGGGTAGTTCGTGACATACAGCGTCAAATCAGTGCCAGGCTCGACGCTGATCTGGGCTGTGCCAAAGTACTTCCCGTCTCTGAGAAGTGCCGATTGCGCCTCCTCCGGTGTCCTGAACTCTACCATGACGGTCTGGGTGTTGTCTTGAGGGTCAATAGCGGGATCCGTAACTTCGACGATGTGGCCATACTCTTTGAAATACTGCCGTATTTTGGTTTTTGTGGTTTCACTTGGAAGTCTGCTAACCAGGACCGACGTGTTCTCCCGATCTCTCTTCAGGCTCTGCTGCTGCTTCAGCGCCGTAGCCTCTGCCTCGGCGGCATCGTTCTTGGGTCTCTTGTTCGCCGTCGCGTCGACTGTCTCAGTCTCGTCGTCTCGCTTTCTCTTGGAGCTAGAGGACGAATCGTCATCTGCCGATTGGGCTGCGTGAGCAGTCTGTTGTTCCTGCGCCTGGGAGGCCGCATAGTATTCCGCCGCTTGCGCGGCCTCTCTCTCTCTCCGCTTCGCAACCTCCTTGCGCGTTTCGTAGACGGTATCGATAGCGTTGCGTACCGTGCTAGGCAGCTCGTAGTCGTTGCAATGCTGCACATACACGTCAATGACTCTTTCGGGCCAGTCCAGAGTCTTTCTCTTTATTGCCCTGCCGAGCACCGCCGTAGCCACAGATGGCACTCGCAGACCTATCGCAGCCGTCGAAGGGGTCGGGCTGCGATCCTTGCCACTGGAAGCAAATACCATCATTTCCCAGAGGTAGTAGTTCAACCAGAAGTCGTAGCTATCAGCGTACAGCTGCTTTTCAGCCAGCTTGTGCCAGAGACCTCTCGCCTCATCCAAATTGCGCTTCTTCTCAGTCAGATATTGGATGTAAATCCGCTCCAAACGGAAGTTGGGATCGCCTCTGTAGCTATCGCCATATCGGTTCTTGGCTTGGTCGACGAATTCGAGGGCGGCACGCAAGCCCATGTCAGCTACATCAACATCCTCGTCGGTTGCGTTGAGATCCATGGCTTTTCGTTTGAGGAAACCACACCACGCAGCATACATGTCAAGGAGAGCGGCCATGCCGTTCTTATAGAGCTCGGGATTGCTGGTGGCCTTGTGCTTGATTTGTTCGATCTCGTTGAAAGGCAGTCTGGCATCTTCTGCAGTCAAAATGTACCGGGACCAAATGGTACCAGACCAAGGGCAATGGTCCACGGCTCGCCGTAAGACGTCAACCATGCCATGAGGCGACTGAGCGTAAGTGCCAGATGTGGAGAGAAATCGAACGTACTCGTTCCAGATGGTGTCGTCAAAAGCGAAAACCCCTGTCAAAGCTCTTGCGTAGAGGCCTCTGCAAAGGTCACCAGTAGCCTCGGCGTGTTTGTTGCTTCTCTTGCTCTGATTACATTCCCATTCCAGATATTCTTTCATCAGAGCGCGGTAGACGTCTTCCTTTCCCTCTTGGCGAGCCTGTCTGAGCTTCAGCTCGAACATGTCGCGATCTTCGGTGAGCTTCTTGGCCTCCTGTGACTTGGCGGTAACAGCTTGCATGGTCTCCTCCCAGGCAGCTTTGTTATAGGTGGAAAGGAACTCGGAAAAGGCTTGCGCAGTATCGTCGCGGGTAACGTGAGGAACTTGGAGGCGATCGGTATAGAGGAAGGTAATGCGCCGGATGCCCTCGGCGGTGCGTGTGCCGGCAAGCATGGCGCGTTCAAGAGAGATCCATTGATTCCACAGCTCATGGCTGTCGTTGATGCGATACTGGATGGATTCGTAACCTTGCTGCCAAAGGCTGAGGGCGGCGTTGAGAGAGAAGAGCTCGCGGCCCATAAGGCGTTCCTCGTCGGTCCATCCGGATTCGGGGGTCTGACTGTCAACGTACAGGGACCAAAAGTATTCGCAGTATGCGCGCCAAACCCTGACGCTGTTGGGCTCTGCCTCGATGGCGAGCTTGAACAATTCGATTACGTGAACGCGCTTTTCCAGGTCGTTGGCGTGTCTCCTGTTCTCAGCGACGTAGTCCACCCATTTGTCCTCCCCTACCGGCAGGGTCGCCATCTTGCTGCAATCGGGCGGCCGTCAACAGACGAACCATGGGAGACGCGGCGATGGCAATCTGAACTTGTCTGTTGCCTATTGCTTCCTTGTTTCCCGTCGGCTTGGGGGCTTAATTGAAGCAAGCTGCGTGCGTGACGAAGGGCAGGCGCCGAACAGAGTCGCGATCGGGTCGGTGGGTAGGTGGGTGCAACGCGGAGTGATGATCGGAAGGTTTCCGTCGAGGGCGACAATGTTCAGGAGATGGTGACGGCGATGCGACAGGTCAATGAAGCACTACCAGATGCGGTATTGACTTGTTGACTCGACCAGACGCACCGTTGATGGATTCGCGGTAAGGCAGGGGGAAGGGATTGCCGGGGGGGGAAAGTGGCCAGCAGAAATTTGGTTTGCGCCAGAGTGGTACGGACGCAAGGCGGATGATACTTGGACCAACCTAAACACCACAGGGCCCGGTCGCGGTAGATGCTGCACGGCAGGTGACGGGGTCAAAGGAGGAAAGGTACCTGACGGAACTGCAGGAGTAAGAAGCCCTTTAGGCGCTTGGGGCAGTGAGTGGAAAGGTGGTGAAGGTTGGGAAGGCAGCCTTCTTGGCCCCAAGAAGCAATCCGTTTGTCGATCCTCAGGCCCTTATTCTCCCCTTCTCTCTGATTCCCTTTTTTTTTTTTTTTTTTTTTCCAATTCTCGTCAGGCGCCCGGTGAGGTCAGGAGGTAGGCAGGTAGTGCGAGGCTCCCGTCTCAGCAGATGCACCGGGCCTGTAGGTAAGCTGAAGGTATGGGGCGGGTTATCGACGCCAGTGCCAGTATCTGGGCGTTCGGTGCGGTACCGTACGGCATCTGCAGCTGTAAGGATTGGAGCCGACCTAGCAGACTTCGTGGGGCGGACAGGCTCAGAAGATGTAATAGGTACCTGCTTGAGGCTAGGCGGTTGAATCCACTGTCGATGCTAGAGGGATTGGATTGGGGCCTCAGGCGGCATCGGGCTTTGCACGGTGCGTATCCTTAAGCCCGATACGGTCCATACCTACCTACCTAGGTCCAGACGTGCGCGTTTTCGGCGTTGGAGGGTCCAGCGTAGGTTGGTTGGTGGATTTGAGTCCTTAGAAAACCTTAAGGCAAGGTACATTACTAAGATAGGTATCTACTCTGTACCTACCTACCTACGCAGTACAGCCTACCTGTGGGGTTTCCCAAGCGGTATTCCGCAAAGCGAAGCTCAACCAACTGACTCTCCTTACCTCATGCGTACGTAAAATGTCGCCTACAGGTGAAGTATGGTATGCCCACTGCACCAGGAACCTAGAAGGGGAATTAGCCAGGTAGTCGATAAATGTCTCTGCGTTAAAGGGCATCCGTCCCCGACAACATGCTTCCCCGCCGTCTCAACATGCGCGCTGTAAAGCATTTGCAGTGTACAGAACCCCTGAGGTAATCTGGCGGATGACATCGTACCTTAAAGTAGGCATTCAAAAGCCTTGGTGGCTGAACTCTATCTTGTTTGTCTTAGCTGATACCTCAGATTGGGCAAGACAACCATCGCGTCTACGTATCCACCAGCATGTTCGTTGTATATTCTATAAAAACAAGACACAACTCAGTTCCTCATGTATTCGCACGTGAAATCATCTCACTCCATTGCATGGATGCTTCTCCCTCTGCCGTATCCATCCTCTTTTGTTGCCCGCATACCAGGAGGGGGAAAAGGAGACGGGGAAAAAAAAAGGAAAAAAAAAAAACCGAACCGTCTTCTCAAAACACAGCACCATCCGACCGCACTGTGCATCTCCTCCTGCTTTGCCTACCTACCTTACACTAGAGGTAGTTTTGTAGGTAGGTATCTTGATGAAGCTAGTCATGCTCCTCCGCATTCACTGACACTGGCAAGCCATACCTACCTTACCTCTGACCGGTTTGCCTTATGTAAGCTGCCTACCCGGATGGTAAGTGTCCATACGCCTGAGTGAATGCCCCGGAACTAGCTCCGGCTCCAAACCAGGACCCTCAACCTAACTGAGTTAACGGGGGGTAAGATGCATGGAAGGAATGCTTCACAATGTCGTCCATCATTGCCAGCTTTCCGACGCAAGACGTTTCTCCTCTTTCAACGACTTCAAGGCTATTTTTTTCATTTCACTATATACATTTTTGTTGCGCACAAGCACACATTCGTCCCCAAGATATGAGCTGGAAAGTCTTCTGGCTCAGACCAAAAATTATAAAGTCAGTGAAAGAAGAGGCTGAGACAGCATGCTTGGGCACCTATAGTAGGCTAGATATCTTGGTGTGCATTGCAGCGTGATGAAGACTGTCTATTGCATGAGAGCAAAATCATCCAGGTGATTTTTCCCAGAGTGTTTCCGATAACGCAAATAGAATAAGGTAGGAAATCGAAAGTCTCCAGACGTGCTTCGTCCAGAGCTCGGGCGTTGCGGAGCAAGTGCGGCTCTTCGATCCGGCTGGCCCCGCCGCTCCGAACAATGGACTCCGGTCTTCGGATCTACACCGGCCCAGGATCGACTTGACACGGAATGGAACCTAAAGGGAAGCACATTTCATATGTTGCCTTGTCTAGACTGATCCAAGTCACCCACTGCTTGGGAGAGCATTTGAATTGCAGATGTGCCAGGTCGGCGTGCCTGTAATTCTGTGTTCTCCCGGCCCGACAGAGGTTTGCAAAAGAAAGACTCTTCGTGCCTATTCCAACAGACCGCAGTGGCCTGTGAGTCGTCGAGCTCGGACGCAAACTTGCAAGTAAGGACTCTCGGTTTAAGCAATTGTTTGTTGTGAGGCGCTCGTTCTTCAGAAAATTTTCCGCGGTCATCAGCAGGAAACGCGTTGCATAACGAATTAAATTGACCGAGCGGCTTAGCCATCAAACTCGAGACAGAAATGGGGGCAGCCCCATGGTGATGGACATGGTATAGGGCTCAAAGGCTGGCGACCGTTGCAGGTGTCGCTAATCAGCCCTGCCAACCTCCTCGGTGCCCCCAGTCTGATGTTGCACTGGCTCCAGCACCTTCATGCGCCGGGGATGCTGGCATCGGACAGCGCGTCCGCAATGCTGCACTGCAGTATCCGTACAGGCATAGGCATACGTTCGCGTCGAGTTTTCAAGCTTGCGCGCAAGCAAAGCACGATATTGATGGAAGCCCGAAGCGAGTCCATGATGGCTACCGACTACCGACGGGGGAACATACATGAAGCCGCCTGTGGTCTACTTAAGAAGCGGCAGTTGGAAACTCGACAGCTCAAATGCTCAGGTACAGAGGGATCCGGGTAGCAAACGCTGCGACAAAAGGTTGAAGTAGGCTCGAAATGATTAGTCGGGAAGACACACGCACACCACTGTCGGCTTGCAGGAGTACGAGAAGCATTTTGCATTTAGATACGAGACCACCAACTTTATCGGACGACGAGTGCGTGTAGGTCGACTCAAGGTGCAGCGCATTCACGCACCGAGCAGAGGGCAAAAAGGGGTTTGCGATTGGCCTCAAGGTACCTATCTATTCGAAGCAACGGGGTTCCTGCCCCGGGTTTCCGCCCTTCATGCAGCCCAGTGGAACGTCGGGTGGAACATGTTCCAGCTTTCCATTTCAGGTACCTTAACCAGCCACAAGCTGTCCTCTTCCATCCGATTGTAGACGACGAAGATGACGAGAGCACACTTCTGCCGTTTACACGCGGGAATCATGGGATGGACCGCACTTGTTGCATTTCGGCCATGGCCTGTCGAGACGTTTCCCCCTTCTTAGGTGCCTTTGGTGAGGGACTACCTTACCTTTCGTACCTACCTTACTAGGTAGGTAGGTATATAGGTGTCAGAGGTGGCTTACGGCGGCACGACACGAGTTCCTGGTGCAGATCATCTTCGGCAGCGCAAGGGCACCGCTGAGCCAGCCAGCAACCTACCTGATCGGATCATCCATTCTGAATAAGAATTCCATTCCACCGTTGCAGCGTGCCCCCGCCGTGGCTGTCGCTGTCGCCGTTGCCGTCAAAAGGCAGGTTGGAAGATAACCTAAGTACCTAAGGTGCCTAGGTAAGGTTAGATAGGTACCTTAGTTGAGGTACCTTAGGTGCTTAGGTAATCGACAGGAAGCAGCGGGCCTTGGCTGCGCCTCCTATGGTAGGTGCCTTGGCGCGGCTGCTGCGACGAACAGGACGGGACCAGCCCCCTGGTCAAGGTTAGTGCGGCACGCTGGTTGGGCCCGACTCTTCCCTACTCAACAGTCGACCGGGTCCTGTTTTAGAGATCGGGGCTCGTCTTGCGCGGCTGGCTTTTTGGGGATGGCATTGCGTGCGTTGATAGGGCGGCTGGTGCTATAGAGGCCCGGCTTAAGGTGCGCAAAATGAGCCAACATTATGCACTTACGGCGGCCTCGTACTACTAGGTATGAATGTATGCTGTCGACATCTTCTGTATGTTTGCTGTGCGGCGTAGTCTTGACTTTTGAGTCTTTCAGATCCGATCCAGACCCGGTTTGCACACTCGTGTTCCATCCGAATTTGACCTGTCGCCCTAAAAGTTGCCTCCCTTCACTTCACGTCCACATTGGCCCATCGCTCGGACACCATCATGGTCCAGTCTTTTCTGGATGGGCTCGGACTCCCGTCCCATCGTCTTCGATGACAGTCATCGTGACCGTGACCGTGACCGTCACGGGATCGTCTGCGATGGGAAACCTCGGCCCTGGCCGCAGCGACATTCAGCTGCAGGATGAACCAACCCAGGGTGAAATTATGCACGTTGGACCCTTCCTTTCTCGTCGAATGTTTCCATGCCGTTTCTCGATTTGAATTGGATACCTACCTACCTACAGTACTTACTCGCTGGCCCTCCGGGAAAAGGACTTGTTCTCTCCTATTGCCTCCTAAGGTAAACGCCGACCCAGCCCACCTCAAACAGACTATCTGCAGGTCTACCTCACCTACCTTAAGTACTTAAGATACCTACCTAGTGTTCGGCACGATCCTCTATCGGCCCCTTTGGCACCTCGCTAGGTTCGCACACAACCGTCCGCCGCCAGACGATGGCCCGCTCAAGAACACGTTTGACGCGACAAGACCAAGCCTAGCAACACCACACCTAACTACACCTAGGTAGGTAGTAAGATCAGCCCGTGGACGCGACGCGGGTGCCAATGGCAGTTGCAGACGCGCTTGGAGTTGCACACAGGGCACCTCCAAGTTCAGGGCAGGAGAATCAATCGACTTGACACCTCCGCCAATATATCTTGACTGGGCCGTAAGGTGAGGTATTGAACGCAAGGTGAGGTGAGGTGAGCTACCTTACTAGGTAGGTAAGGTCGCGAAGTTGTGGCCGTGTGCATACCTAGGTACCTACCTTACGTCCATGATCCCCGCCCCTGCCCCCTGACCTCCGATTTCCCTCCACTTCCTTCCCGTCGGCTCGGGTGTCCCCTGCCATCCCATCTGTCTCTTTCCAGACGGCAGGCCCCTGGCCCCCGGCTTCGTCTGTTCTTCCTACCTACCTATGGATACCTACCTTACCCAACGTAGGTCCTGCCCCCAAATGTGAACCATTCTACCTTACCCTACCTGACCTAGTACCATACCTTATGATGAGGTGAGGTGGGCAAGGTAAGGAAGGTGAAGTAAGGAGAATTGAATGCACGGCGCAGGCGCAGGCGGCCCCCGTCCACTCCTCGTCTAGTCCCTTCCTCCAGTGTTCCTTTTTAACATGTCGATATCCCTCCCTCCATCCCCATTCTGCCCTCCCTTCTCAATTCCTGGGCCTCATTTACCGGCTTCTTCCCTTCTGTCTCCTTCTCTTTCTGCGGTTGGCCCTGTTCCCTCTCGGAACCTTGCCTCTGTTCTTCTCTTCTTAGCTTCTTCTTGTGCTTCTTCACATACGTTCGCTTCCACCCCACCGGGCGCCTCTTTTTCCTCTCTTTCCATTCTTCCCGCCTGGCCTTGGCCTTTGTTTCTTGTCTTGGCCAGCCCTTCTCCTTCCACCTTCTCTCAGACTTCTTCTCTCCTCGCCCGGTCTGACTCGTCTATCCCTCATTCGACCGCCCGCCCTCGACATACAACTGCCTTGCGACTGACCACTTGAACCGACGTTCATTATTCCAGACACCTGTCTACTCCTTACCTGTCGATATCGTCTGTCCCTGCTCGTCCTCTCGTCCTTCTCTCGACTTGGACTGCCAGCTGCTGTCTCGTTATTTCTTTTCTTTGCTCCTAGAAACGTGCCCCTGCGTGTTTGGGGCTTGCCTCGCCACGTTGACGCCCTCACACGCCACCAACACCTCCAACTCTGGGCAGCTCAGCTCCGAGATTACCACTTCAGATTCAAGACAGACCATGAGCTGCTGTGTGACGCTGTGACGGGTCTGGTCATACACACACCAGTGTCTCATCACTTCCCACAGGCCAGGCTGTATTTCTCAGCCGTTCAAACACTCCGTCACGCCCTCGTTCCTCTATACCCTTCGCCAGACTTCACCTCTGCTACCCCGTGCCATCATGAGGCGTCGTATCTGGCTTCAGGCCACGGCTTCTGTCGTTCTTCTCGGTGCTGCTCACGCGCAGCTAGACTCGTTACCGCCATGTGGTGTAAGTCCTTTTTTAACGTCATACCCAGCCTTGAAAATGCTGCTTCAATTCTTCAGCATGATCGTGGCTGAGACTCGTCGACTGGAATGACACGTTCCTTATGCTTGTACTTTCAGCTAACTCAAGTGATTAGATCTCATGTGTCAACACTGTCATTGCAAAGGGATTTGGCTGCGCATCTCAGGACAACTCTTGCCTTTGCAAGCAACAAGATTTTGTGTTTGGCGTTCGTGACTGTGCATCCCAGTCTTGCGGCGCCGACGTCGCTACCAAGGTGAACGATTACGTTACATCTCTTTGTGCAAGTATGATGCCCCTTGGATCTACAGCGGAAGCAACGCGATCACTAACATGACGGCGTAGCTGCAACCCAGGCTCCTCCTGCGTCGACACAACTGCCTGCATCCCAGCCGGCTTCCTCGCCGCCGCCACAACCTACCACGCCCGCACCAGCCCAAGCATCATCCGAGCCAGCTCAACCAGCGGCTACTGTCGCAACAAACAGTGCAGAGAAACCCTCGTCCCAACCCGTCAACTCGGCACCGGCAGATGCAACAAGCAAGGCGATCTCTGAGGTTGCCCAGACTACGCAAATCTCAACTCCTGCGCCCACAACTATGGTAAAATCCCTCCTGAAGCCGCAGAAAGGCTGACACAACTGACATTACATCTTTGTAGTCAACATCTACCAAATCAACCACCAAGTCAACTACTTCGACCTCGACAGGCTCCCAGGGCTCGCAATCCGGATCCGCCTCAGAGAGCGATTCAGGAAAGCTCTCCAATGATACTGCAGGCCTCTCAGTACCAGCGAAGATTGGAATTGGCGTTGGCGCTGGCGTGGGCGTCCTTGCAATCGCCCTTGCTCTCTACCTCTTAGTGAGAAGGCCGCAGAACAGGACACGTTCCATGCAGATCTCAGGACCGATGCCAGGCTCTGGGAGAGACTACGGCATTGTGGGCATGACTGGCAAGAATTACTCGGAGCTGGAAATGCGGTCTCGAAGATATGAAGATATGGTTCCACGCCAGTCCCCGAGACGGATGATCTGAGTGGCTTATCCTTTTACCCTCCACCGCCACTCGTTCATTTGTCCGAACAGTACTCGTCACAACATGACCGGGATGGCACGGAGATCGTAGCTGGACTTGTGCCAGGCCAAGCTGTGGTAGATGCCTTGACAAGAACACTGTCTGGCCTACAAGACGTTTGGTGATTGCGGCCGGCAGCACATTATGATTAACGATTGACGATTGTTTGGTGTACGGCGTAGGTAGGGTGCGGTGTGGAGCGTGGTGCCTAGCTTGCTCGCGATTATACCAGTTAGGAGTTCGATTTGCTTTGCATACACATGCGACATCATGGCTACAGCCGGGAAAAAATATGGCGTAATGGTTTCCATGGCATCTTTCATTGTACATATTCTTACAATTCCAGAGAGTGGTGTTCCACGCTCTGTCGACCAATCGACTTTAGACATCAAAACTGGGAGTTTTGTAGCCACAGTGAAAAGTGTCTACCAAGAGTAGTAGGGCCTTTGCGCAGACACCGGCCTATCAGGCAAGTGGACCCAGGGCTTCCTCCGCGCTTGTTTCGCCTCTCTCTCGTTGTGCTCGCGTATTCTCGTCTTCTCCTCCTTCAGCACGACAGAAATGCCTAAAAATGGCTTGGTCAGCCCACATGAAGATACACGTCGATAAAGGGCCTGAACCGGGTCGGGACTTACTAGTTGACGGTGATTGAATGATGCCAAATCTGCCTCGTCCCTTGTAGTCCATCGACTTGGATCTCCAGGGTCCTCTTCCCACCCAAGACTCCGCGACGTAGAGCTTCGATGAGTTGTCGACTCTCAAAGCTTTGCCGTCCTTGGTCTCGATCTTGATTGGATCATGTGATTTACCCAGACCCATGCCGCGGCTGACGATGGCCAGATCTCGAGCTTCTTCGAGCTGATACTTGACCTCCCGGGCCATCTTCTTCTTCGAGTATCGCATCTGCAGAATCGCCTCTTCCACACTCTTGCCCTGTACTTGGCGAGCTAGGTGCACAAGTTTCTTGACGCTGGTCTCCAGGAAGGGACTCTTATGCTGGAGCTCCTTCTCTGTCTGGGCGATGCGCTCAGAGCGGCTGACGCGGCCGTTGCGACGAACCATCTGGATGACTTTCTTCCTCTCCCATCGTAGACGAGCTCGCGGGTCGGGGTCAACCCGGTACGACATAGTTTCTGCCGTCTTCACAGAGCTTTGCATCCCGGGGGCAGTTTTTCCGCCCTCGGCGACAGCATCCTCAACTTCTTCTTCGAAAATAGAATTGGAAAGCGAAGCCTGCTGCTTCTTGGCGAATTGCTCACGGATCTTGGGGTCGTTGAGGTTCTGGCCACCGCTGAAGGAATCCTCAACAGGATTGCTCTTCTTGCGGCCGAACATGCCAGAGAAGCCCCATTTGCATCGAACTTGAGTGGCCGGGCGCAAGGGAAGAATAAGAGGCCTCGTTGGTCGTGCGATGGATTGAAGGGTTGAAGAAGCTAATGGACGATAGAGATTAGCTGGTCGATCCGCCAATGCCATGTCGAAGTAGCAACTTCACGAACGGGAAACATAATCCTCGAAACTGACCGGAAGAGGTTAATCTCCTCGCAGGGAGATGGATGTTCATGGCTGCTGTTGTGTCTGCTGGACGATAAACCAGCAATCCTACGTCGCCATTCCCGTTCCTGCAGAAAATTGCTAGATCAGAACATCTGATATGCAGAGAGTTGCGCCCGGGCCAATGCGGGCCGTCGTTCTGTGGATCTACCTTAGTCCTTAGCCGGAGTTGACCCGTTTGCACCGAGCCAGGAACACTGCAACGGACGCTTATGTAAGGATACGATGACGCCCAGCAGCCAACCAGATGGAGGGGGATTCAAAGACCCAGGCCTGCCTGGCTTAGGTAATGTGAGAAGTGCGGGAAGGTCAGGAACAAGTCACCTACGGATGGGGAGAATTTGACATCACGTGATGACTCCATCGCGCGAATTCATCAGACCATTCGAGCTACCCGAGGACTTGAGCATCACCAAATCACCCTCGGATACACGAAATATCGGCTCAATCGACCCTCACAACTCCCACTCAACTCCGCATCACAATGGCCGGCACTACTGCTGTCAAGCCCATCACGGGCGTACGTTTCCCGAATCAATTGAGCACCTTGAGCCGCAGTCGCCGGGCCTACGGAGCATGAACAGTTGTTGGCTAACAGCGAACAACAGATGCTGCGACGCAACCTGGTCCTCGACCTTGGCATTGCTCTTGGTGAGTTCTCCCCGAAGTCCTCTTTTGGTCCGCAGCTGGAATTGCGCCGCCCCATTGCGCTCCGTCATGGGCCATCCTCGGGATATGCATCGATGCGCTCGCTACCCAGCAGTCACCCACCCTTCAGACCAGTACCCTAACTTCCTCGCAGGTCTCGGCTTTGCTATGGCCAATGTCTACTGGTATGCGAACACCGGAATAGATTCGCCCGATGCTTCACGCAAACATGCTCGAACTAACCGTATGTCAGGTACGGCTTCCACATGCCTCGCACGAACGCTCGCGATGCCTATTACGCCAAGTTGGAGCAGCAGAAGGCCGAGGCTCGTGGCCAGAAGCAGTAAATGACCACAACGACGACGATTGACTGCGGTGGCGGCAGAAAACGAGGGCACTTGCTTCGATTAGCGATGGGATTGAGAAAGCATTCGTGGTTATAGACAAGATACGGGCTTCATCAGCTGGTCAACCGACCCCGATTGTACCATACACACCAGCAAATCGAGTCGAAAACCATTCTTACGTCGAGGGCAACGGTTCAATGGTGTGACGTGCAGAAATTATTACTGCGAGGCGTGTGAGGCGCTCAGTCAGACGTGCTGCTTGTCGCGAACATGATACTGTCACCAGTGCCTCAAAAGACGAAAAACTCAAAAGTCCGTCTAACATACAAAGCTCCCAAGGGAACTGATGGGTCTCTCTATACTATACTGCACATCAATCTACTTCATGTCTTAAAGGGGTCGTGAAATCTGTTCGTAGCTTTTGGATCGCCTGCCTTTTTCCAGCACCAGAACATTTCTATTTCTCCCACAACTCTGGCCATTCATGATACGTCCGCTGGTCACCGTTTCCCTCTGTGCCATGGTCCTGGCGGACGTCTGTACTGCGCAACCCCAAAGTATTGGCGTGCCCATCTTTGGGTCCAGCATTCAGCCCTTCCCATGCTGTGGTTTCAACAGTAAATGTACCCTTCTTATCCTGGCATCTATGGAAGGTAATGTTCAGTAATCTTAGGCATGCCATGGGAATGAATCATATCGCCGATTTCGTGCCGCATGAGATTCGCCAAGTAGAACAAAGTTGGGAACGGACTTACTGCCGGAAAACCCGCATGATAGGCCAACATCCAATGGGGCTGTCTCTGCGGTCGGGGTTTTTGACGGTGCATCTAAACTGCGTCATCGCCCGCAACGCGCACTTGGACAAATCGACATCAGCACCCCTCTCAAGCTTGCGCTTTTTGCCTCTCTGGTCCGCCTGCACATGTCGCGGCAAATCCGACGCATCGAAAACAAGGCAGGGCGGGGTCATCTCGACTGCAGAGGCGGCGTCGAAACCAACCGCGAGGATGAAGAAATATCTGGACAAGAGAAAGTATTCGCGGCTCTCGATGAGGGGCAGGAGGCTCTTGGGCGACGCCAAAGAGACCACGCTAGAACAGGTTGGTGTGCCACAAGATGAGAGGCGATAAGTAGTCTGGACTGGTGAGGTTGAGTAAATGGTGGACGGTGGATGGGGTCGGTGTTTTGGGGGGTCGGCCGACGCAAACTTTTGGTCCGTGGAGGAGCCAGACAGCTCACCACTCACCTCAACCCCCCAGACTACTGGCATCAAACCATCACCAGGCTCCGTTCAGCATGTCACAGCAGATCTGTTTTTCGCCATTTGTCATCGTCATACAGCTGACTTTGTTTCGATAGGTCTTGGACGTCTTCAGCGCAGAACACAAGCCCGTCAACCCCACGAAAAGGAAGAATCGACCTAATTTCTTTCCCATCCCACTCCTGAATGCGTTCGCCGTCAAGAACTTTCGTGCTACACAATCTATTCCTCTCGCCGTCACCGGCCGTCAACTCCCGCTCATCTACCGGCTTGTGTCGGGCCTCGTTTCCGCGCCCCACTGCAAGACGGTTCTCATCTTCGACACAGAAGGCCGCTTTGACGTAACACGCCTCTGCTGCGGTGTCGACGACATCCGTCACGTGTACGTTCAGCGTCCGGCGCGCCGTGGTATCACCGGCAGCACCAATGGCCCTGCCGATCCAAAGCGCATTTCCCCAGACCAACTTAGGGAGCAAGTCGCTGCGGCCGAGCAATGGATATTCTACGGCAAGCACAATAGCGGCGCACGCGAGTTGTGGGGGACTGTGGTCATCGGAGCCATCGGAGCCGGCGACATAGTGGCCGCTTGGAGAGGCTGGCTGGATGTCGAACGCGCCAACGTTCCCGGGTTCTCCATCGTGTGCAGCGCAGAGGAGGCCATCAGCGATCGCCAAAGGCGTCAAGAAGCCGTTGACGCGGCACTGTGGGTTGCCTCTGCGAGGTGGGGAAGCTTTACCTTCACGGAATCCGTTCCTCATGCACCCGAATCTCACCACAGCAATGCAATGACGACTGGAAACAGTTAAAAGTGATGGGGCCGTGGAGGATGCGGAGGAGGAGACAAAAGAGGAGATGCGAGTGGAGCGAGCATGCTTCTCGTAATGTCCAGTGCAACTACATCTGCAGCTACGTGCTACATTGCACATTTAAGGACATGCTCAGGATGCTCTCCTTCTGTGTCTTCACCAACATCTCTGAACCTACCATACCCACATGTTCCACTTGCATATGAAGACAAACCCTACTACAACAACCCGCCGTTGCAGCACTCCAAGTCATGTTACCTCGGAGCTGGTGTACTTGGAAAACACGGAGCGGAAAGGGATCGGCGGCCCAGGTAACCGAAGGGGGGGGGGGGGGGGGGGGCATGCACCAACGCCAACACCGGCCGGACTTGGCATGTATTACAATAACACGGCGCCGCGCGAGGCCGCAGCATGACGGAGATGCGCAGGCTAGGCATCGGCCCAAACGGGTAGGACCAGATCCCTCTCGGCATCTCAATCCCGTCTTATTACCTTTCATAGTCCCCCAAAGCCAATCAATCACCATGTACATGGTTCGGCAGCGGCGTGAAAAATTGTAACGAAGCCGGCCAAGAGACGAGTTAGCTTCAGGGACCTCCTTAATCGTGCCATAAAGAAGCATTTCGAAGCTTGGCGATAATTGCCAGGTGTTGGGAGCGAAAATCAAGCCGAGTGTGTCATAATGGTGGTACAGGTTCAAGTGCTTCAAATCCCTCGGCGTCAAATGGCGCCTGTGTATCGTGTATTCTGCTGTAGCTAGTGTCGCAACTCTAGATTGCGGTCATATACCTCGTTGATTGGAAAACGCCTGTGGTATCACAATTTTCCCCCGAATTAAACAAGTACCCTGAACTCTTAACCCCAACACTATGAAAAAGAAGGAAGTGGCTCGCTAGCAAACAAACTCTTAGATCACGAAGTTCACATGACCACGCTAGCCCAAAATTGGCTGGTTACGCTCCTCCAGAGGAGTGAAAACGGCGCTGTCCTTCGACTGAAGAGCCTTCAAACACTCCTCTTCACCGAGAATGTCCTTTCTCAGCGATGTGACAACCCTCTTGCGGATCTCGCGCTGAATGCCGTAGCGCACAGCGTCTAAAACGTTATCGACAGTCGCCTTGGGCTTGTAAGCCGGCTCCGTACCATCTTGGTAGACACCGGTCTTGACGAGGATGCTGTGCCACTCATTGTCCGCATGCTCATCGTAGGCGTTGGTGCCCCGAATATCACTCTCCGGTGTATCCCCAACAAAATAGACGGTGTCGGGAGGTGCGTCCAAGCCGTGTTGCTGACGACGCCATTGCTGCAGCAATCTCGTTGCAAACTCGAAGGTACTGACCTGGGGCTTGCCGAAAGCGTGGGTGTGTAATTTGCCCTTCTTCTTGGTAACGTCACGGAAAATGACCTCCAACATGCGGCGCAAAGCGCCCATGCCAAGACGAACATTATCGTGGGCAGCAGACCAGACGATATCGTTATGAGAGAAGTAGATCGGTGGGCCCTCGTCGAAAGTTTCGCTCAGAGTACCGAGACGGCCTCCCTTGGACATGGCGAGATCGAGCATAATTTGAATGTCGCCAGCCCAGTCTCGGGAATCAGCGAAGACAAAAATGGCTTCAATGGTGACATCCGTGAAATCTCTTTCGCGAGAATTTGTAAGTTCGTCCTGGGTGAGCTTGCGGAAGGGGGTAGTTGCGGAGTTATGCTTGATAATGTCTCCGGGTGTAATGACATCCTTAAAGCCATAGCCCTCTGCAACTTCGCGGCACTTTTCGCCCTCACCGCCAACAACAAGGACAGTGTTGAAGCGCTCGGCCATTTCTCTCATGGGAGTGTGGCCGCAGATAAACTGCGCTGGTGAGATGTCGATCTGCATCTGCTTAGACAGATCACCACATCTCTCTTCTTCCGTCTTACCACCGCCATTGGTGAGGAAGATGTACGGACTGTTAGACGTGCATGTTAGCATCCATCATTGGCGAGCAGAAAAGCCACGATGCGGCGGATACAAGTGGGGCCTTGCGATGTGGGCGGGGTGACAACTTACATCTGGATACCGTATTCGTTGTCGCCATTCAAGACCTTCATCGCCTCAACTGCTTCGGGGATTGCCCGACCTCCTCTAATGAGGACACCGTCGATGTCGAAGGCGAAAGCAAAGCTGTCAGCGACAGGGGCGTCGATTGTGGGCGTGACTGGTGACAGCGCGCCGGCAGGGCTACCCAGAGCTGATGATCCAGCAGAGCCGCCAGCGGAGCCATCCAGAGAGGATTCGGGAGTGCTTAGAGCAAGATTGTCCAGTTCCTTGCGGGCTGCGACAATGCTTTCAATGAAGCTGCCGGTGGACGAAGCTCGGTGGTTGGGAGCCATGTTTTATAACCGTTATGAGGGGAGTCGAACACGGAGGGAGCAGACTAGTTTCCTGGTGTGCAATCAAGTGAAGTGGTGAGTAGTAGAATGCACCCAAGCTAAATCTTTCAAAGATAAATAGCGGTCAAAAGCGCTGATGAATCGGAAAAGTAAATGATGAAGCAACAATAAGCTCCATCTCGAAAATGCCTCCTGGGGACCACCGGCTTATATAGTCCAGGTATGAGAGCATCTTGACTTGACGCTGACGTCTCACTCTAATAGCTGACCTCTCTTTCTGGAGCACTCTCTTTCCAACGTGTGGATGTCTCCGCAAAAACCAGGCAAACGCAGGCCCTTGTTGACTGATACTCCTGGGATGAGTTTCTTGAGTCGTGCATGGTCCGTGGATACGTGGAGGCGAAGTAGCATGAGAAGTTTTTTTGGATCCTAGACCTGAGTGCTCCACTGAGGGAGACACAAGGACCTTACCTGGTGGTGAGAATTCTGATTCCTACAGGATACAGCAGTACATGTTTAGGATAGGCTCAGTGCCCAATCTCCAAAGTATCCTGCGTGTGTGTGCGCCTGTTTGAAAGCAAAGAAACGTGGGCACAAAGCGGAGCGACGGCGGTGAGATTCAGATTGGGGTCGGCGCAAAGGCTGGGCCGGGCAAAGAAATGAGCGAGTCACCCAGCAAGATGGCAGTTTGAGAGAGAGCATGGTGAACGAGGCTCCATCCGGCCCCAGTTTGCCAACCGTCATGGTGGAGACTTGGCTTTCTGGTTCCTCGTTGCGGCTGCGAAAGGTTCCGCCGAGAAGCAAGGAGAGGCCCTCGAAATGTCCCGAGAGGGATGATGATAACTGGACTGATGCGGCAGCGATCGCCTTTCCGAAGCGGCCTTGGCGAGTGCACATGCAAGCCGCCATCACGCCCGTTGGACCCTGAAATAAGCAAACTTTCAAGACTTTCGGACGGGTGCTGCGGCTTGCGGCATGGTCAGCCAAAAACAGCAATGATGAGGGAGGGACATCCAAGATGGACAAGGCAAGCGAGAGAAGAAGCGACACGCAGTTAGAGAGAAGGACGCCTCGGGCCAACGAAAGGTAAAGACAGCCAGGAGTTTGATCCGGTATCTTTCAAAGTATATGCCGCGCCACCTTGTCTCTAGGTAGTACAAATGGTACATCGGTGCTTTTGTTTTGTGTGATGCTTCTCACCTGAAAAGGGCAGAGAACACTGTGAGGATGCCCCTCCACTGCCCCTCCCCCTCCTCCCATCCTTTCCCCTTCCATGACTCCTATTGGATCCAGGTGCTGCTCCTTATCGATCGTTCCTTGCGATACGGGTAGACGTTACAGGGATGGTGCCAGCAACCTGCCATGATAGCACAGATTGTGGTCCACAAATGCGAGAATGCAATCGCACCATGAGGTGAGAGCGAGGGCGTCGGTGTCAGGAAGATTGGAAAAGTGTATACGTAGCGCAGGCCTCGACGTGAGACTTCTGGCCGTGTGGTGGCCAAGCGGGCTCCATCAGAGCGGGTCCGGAGAGCCCGCAGTGACGTCATGATGGTGGATACCCACTCGAGACACTAGTGTACAGACAATGTGAAGGGTTCAGAAGTCGATGTGACAGGCCGGATTCTCGGGTGATTGGACCAGGAGGGCTCCGCAAGACGGGCCGAAGGAACTTCCGCAGCATCGGCTGGCTTAGGTAATGCGCTTGTGGCGGCAATGAACCGGGCGCTTGGAAAGGGGTCGGGCCCGGAAGGCCTCGGGCGTGTCTAAGGTACGGTTTTTCTGACACCGGTTCCGCATGACAGGGCTTGTCTCACTGCCTGCTAATTAAGCACGGCTGGCATGGCCTTGAAGAAAAAAGTCGATTCGAGAGTCTAGCAATGCTGATCCTTGGCAACTGCCCACAGAAGGCCGTTTTCCTGCCAACATATCTGGGCTAACAGCGACTGACTCGGCGAATGACGTCTCGTTGCGGCTTCTCCATGTCATTGCGGACAGGACCACAATTCCACAACATCTCCAGGCCATCCACATACGTTGTACCCGCCGCCACGGGCACGTCGCTCCGCGGTCTGTCCCTCATCAACATTTGTGGGTGAACTGGCTGCTCCCACCCTCCCTGTTGAGGGACGGGCGCAATGCGCACAGTATCTCCTCTTAGGGTCCGAGGAGTGGGAGGGCACGAGGGACAATGGAGCATAGGCAACGGGACAATGAAGCATATGGCCAAATGTTCGACTCGTACAGTATGTGTTGGTCAATTCGACACATTCCCCAAGTATCCACTGCGTTCCCAGCGACATGTGCGACGCATTGCAGGCTCACTGCGCGACGTAAGGTCAAGTAGGGTGGGCAGGCAGGCAGGCCGCAGGCAGGCAAGGCATGGTGGGCATGGTGGGCATTCTCACAGGCTCGGGACGACCTCTTGATGCGCGTTTTATCATCCATAGCCTTTGGTCTCTCTGTTTTCCTGCGCCTCGCCGTCTTCTCCTGCGCAGCTACGCCATCGGTCAGCTTTGCCGAGACGAGGCAGGACGTTGGCCGAACAGAAACAGGCCGTGGTCCGGCGCTATCGCTATCGCGTCCCGCTGCCACCACGCGCGCTACTCGCCATTCGCATTGTGATGCCGTCACCGTCCGCCGTCTCTGTACTTATATGCACGCCCCCCCTTGCAACTCCCCTTGCCATCCAATTTTGTCTGCCATAAGTCCACCAGAGACAGTTTGGACATACGGGCCTTGCCATTCCTCATAAACCTGCTGCATGTTTTAGCTAGATCCTATTCGCCTGTTGTAGCTTGTTGGGTAGAAAATAGCATGGACAACGACAGGCGAGAATGAGAGGAGGGAAACAAGTACCAGGAGCCCATGGTACTACTACTCTGCAGACACCAAGGAGGCTGAGGGGCTCCACGAGGGAATAATGGAGGGTCATGGTTTCAATGGGCTGGCGTGACTGGATGGCCAGAGCACGAAGGTGGATTCTGGGAGACGCCGCTCACTTGCTAATAATCAATCATACATCCATCCATCCTTGGAGCTGCGTTTCACCCTTGATGATGGGCAACGCAGGCTAGGCCGGCAGGTAGTAACCAAAGCGCCTTCGCGTGCGAGGTGCGTGTGCATCTCCCTTTTATCCCTCATTCGTCTTGCAATATGCCTCATTCCTCATTCCTATTTTACGATACCTTCGGGCAGGATTCCCCGATACCAAACACTAAAATGGAAACCCGAACAGGTCAGGGGTCATGGCGCTTATTGAAGGTTGACGAAGAGGCCGCCATCAACGAGCAACTGTGCACCGGTAACATAACCGCTGAGCTCTTCACAGGCCAAGAAGACGGCCGGGCCGGCAAGGTCGGACGGCACTCCGGTGCGGCCCAGAGGAATGCGGGACTCCATGTATGTGCGCTTGGCATCATCTGAGAGATCTTCATCGTTGAGCTGGGTCTTGATGGTGCCAGGGAGCAACGCGTTGCAGCGAATTTTATGCTTGCCCAGAGCAACAGCGGTGCTCTGCATCAAACTGAGGACACCGGCCTTGGTGGGAGTGTAATGTGTTTGCAGACCGCCACCGACGAGGGCAGAAATGGATGAAATGCCTATGATGCTGCCTCCCGGGGGCGACTGCTGGCTCATCTGGCGAGCAGCAGCTTGTACGACATAGAAAGCACCGTCGAGGTTGGTGCGGACAGTTTTGGTAAAGAGGTCTGGCGTCAAGTCGAGAAACTCGGCAAAAGTGCAGATGCCAGCGTTAGAGACACAGACGTCGAGGCGGCCGTTGCCCGAGTGCTTAACGGCGAGAGCCACCAGCTGGGCGGCGGTCTCGGGCTCGCGAACGTCACCAACTTGATGAGCGAAGCGTCCGGCGTTAGGGTTCGCCGTTCTCAAAGAAGCTGCCTCGGATTCGAGAGAATCGAGATGAGGTTGGTCCTTCCCAAGGCCCAGGTGGTTGACGACCACATCGGCTCCTTGTTTGAGGTATTCAAGACAGATGGCACGTCCTATACCGGTGGTACCCCCAGTGATGATGGCGGTCTTGCCGGCGAGAAGGTTGGTTGGAGCCATATTGATGTCAATTGCCTGCGCAGTAGTTCGGGACGTCGCACAGAAGCTGGAGGAGGTGAGGTTGATTTTATGTCGGGTGCGGGGTGTTCTTGGGCGGCAAGGGTGTCGGAGGATTTAGTTGGTTCGACGGCGAGGGGACGGCGACACGGGTGAGGAGAAGCCGGAGGGGTTAGACAAGATCGATCGTAGCCTACTTCAGATTGATGGCGTGCAAGATGGTTCGTTGACTCTCTTCCGGCTGTCTTCTCTCGATTGAAGCGTGTACATTCTGACACGGGTGGTCGAGTGGCTGGCCGGCAGAGTATTTGTAGCTGCGGACGATCGTGTGGTGGTGTGGGTGACGGCGGTGGAGGAGGCGGAGACGCGTGAGGAGCACGAGGGGTTAATGTGCAGCGAGGCCGGTTCTCTGGAGCACCGACGAACCGAGTCACGATGCCCAAGTTGGTATACAAGGTAAGGTAGGTACTAATTAGGTGCCTAAACTTAGGTGAGGCAGGTCAGTACTTTTGGTAATCTTTGTTGCCAGTAGGAATGCACCTTAAGGTAGGTAGGTAGGTGGGTAGCAAAGAATGCGCAGGCATCGTGTCTTTCTGTCAGAAAGCATCATCGAGGCTACCGGGCTACTTTACCTACCTCACCTACCTTACCTACCTTACCTACTCAACCTAAGGTAAGGTAGGTAAGATAGTGCCGTCCCCAGAAGGTGTCTGAGGTGCCCAGGCACAGCCCGTCTATTCCACCTCAGTGTCCCCTCCTCCAGATCACTTCCATAGCGTAAGGTGCCTGGGCTGCCTTGGGTACCTTGTGTCAGGTTCCATTCACTGCACCGTGAGCCCCTTAAAACCCCCACCATGGACCCACTACGAGCTGTGTCCATTCTCTACTTAGTGTCACTCACCCCGCGTCCTCGGGCCTCATTACAGCGAGCCAACCCCACCAAGCACAGCCGGGAGTCCCTCGTCCTAACAACGTCCACGCCGCTGAGACGGCCTTTGCTCCGCGACCTTGGGCGACACGACGCCATTTATTCATCGCCTGTCTCGGATTTTCCGGTGCGTCATGCCCTTCGGGTGTCCCGATGGATATCATCTCTCTCAGCCACTTAATCACTGCCATGGTTAGACTGCTGCTGGCCGTCCAGATCAAGGCACACTTCTGATGTCAAATTCGGCAGAGACCGAAGGCATAGGGAACAAAGAACACAGTGAGCCGACATTAACATCCAATTCATTTCCATTGCTACAGCATTATGAGAGTATTCATGGCCGCTGGTTGCGGCACTGTCCCAAGGGTCTCGTTTGTCATGGCTCCCCGCCTAGGACAGTACTTAGCGCTCCACCACCGTTCGCCTCTATATTTCATGACCGTGCATGCCGTTCGCCTCTATTCTCTCCTTGTACTTCAAGCGCCATTGGTGACGTTCGCAGCCGCCTGCTCCTCTTCCGTCTTCAAAGGCCTCTCCTATCTTACTGTTAGTCTTGCTACAATCGCATGTGGGTGGGTAGCTAGTTTCTTACGATGCTGGTGCTGAGCAGCGCCTTGCCTGGAATCAACTTTGACCTCACGGCGGGGTTCAACGTCAAGCCAAAGCCAGGCTTATCCAAGTCTGCCGTTGTAAGATATCCCTTGGTGGGAATGGGCTCGTCCAGGAAGAGATCACCGAACACGGGAAGCACGCTCTTGCCATCTGGGGAGTTGGCCAGGTACTCTTGGAATGGCGTGTTGGGCTGTGAGATGACAAAATGGTAACTGTACGGGCCACTGGCGTGAGGAACAACAGGAATGTCATAGGCGGACGCCATCGCCGAAACCTTGAGCAGCTCTGTCAGGCCACCCAGCCACATGACGTCGGGCTGGATGATGTCGAGGTTGCGGCCCTCGATAAGCTTGCGGAACCCAAACCGTGAGTACTCGTGCTCGCCCGTTGTGAACTTGATGGTCGGGTGTGCCCGCTTGATCTGCTCGAAGCCGTCCGTATCGTCGGGGGACAGACACTCCTCCCACCAGTTGATGTTAAGGTCCTCGCATGCCTTCGCAATCTCGATTGTGTAGGGCACGTTCAGACTCATGTAACAGTCCACCATGATGGGGAAGTCGGGGCCGACACTCTCACGGTGCTTGCGCAGGAACTCGACGTTCTTCTTCAGCCCAACGTGTCCCTCGTCTGGGCAGTAGGGGAGAGGAACCTTGCCGCCCCAGAAGCCCATCTCCTTGGCCGCAGCCGGCTCAGGGCCAGTGCAGTAAAAATCGAGTCGCTCCTTGGTGGCACCACCGATAAGTCTATAGACAGGCTCATTTCTCAACTTGCCCAGCAAATCCCAAATGGCCAAGTCAATGACGGAAATGACGGCGAGGGGCAGACCCTTGCGGCCGTAAAACATGGAGCCTCGGTACATCTGCTCGAACAGCAGGTTCGTGTTGCGTGGATCGGCACCGATGAGGAAGCGCTCGAAGTGCTGGTGGACGAGCCAGCAAGCCGGAGGACCTGTGCGTCGTGTATTAGCAAATTAGTTTCTCCGTCGTCTCGCCCAAGAAAGGCGTCGCGGATACACCCATCTTACCTCCGAAGCCAGTAGCAATTCCAACGGTGCCATCTGAAGATTCAATCTCGACGAGAAACGAGCCCAGAACGTTGATGCCCCAGCTCGTTCTGGAATTGCGGTATTGCTCCCATCGCGAGCAAGGCGTGGAGATGGGGCTGTCAATCAACCTGTTGAAAATCAGTGTCAGTCGCGCTTCTGTGACACGTCGTACCGCTGCAGTCGGAGCGACGTGGTGGGAAGCTTACCAGTGGCCGCCCTTCACATTGTGGTAGTCGCCTCCGGAGCCGACGCCGCCAATAACGAAGGTCCGAATCTCCTTGATGGAGGGGAATGACCTCACGGACGCCATTGTGTAACTCACTGTATGGCTCTTGCTGAGGGGGTGGAAGTGGTGGTGAAGAGGGAGTGACGCGCTGCGGGACAATTACGACAGCCACGATGCGGTTGAAAAAAAGCGATTGGGGGGGGGGAAGAAAACGTGAGGGGAAGAGAAATACACCAGCGTCTTTTTAAGAATAATTGGAGGAAGTCGCCATGCGGTATGCGGGCGGGCTTACGAAACAGACAAGCCGAGCTGGATACGAAGGGAGGGGATATGAAAAAAACAAGAGACAGCTTATCAGACGACGGAACCTAGGCGGCCAGGCAAGAAGCAACTGGGCAAAACCGGCAACGGCAACATGATCAGGTCAGTGGGGGTAAACAAGGCATGGCTGGGCCGAGAGTCTTGTGGACTCAGCTCGTGCTGCCTCACTGACTGAGGTAAGGTAGTGAGCGGTGGACTGGGGGTTTTTGGAGATCGGTGTCAGATGTCCCGACAGGCGGAATTGGATCCATTGATACTCGGCATGGGGGTTCGGAAGCTCCAGCGTACGCTCAGGGCACGAAGGACCCTCCTTACCTCAGGTCCACTGCAGTGTGCTTAGGTAGGTATGAAGTCCTTCCCTCTCCGTGCGTCGGCCGGGCTCCGATCAACTGCTGGCGTGGGCAGCAACTCGAAGGATATGACCAGCCAGGTTGATGTCGTTCCGGCGGATGCAAGACGCGCCGAGTTCGGCATGGAACACGGCATGGAACACGGCATGGAACACAAGCTTCTCTGCTCGACCAACAACGAACTCAATCGAGTAAGTAGCACAAGGCTCGACTAAATGCCCTGTAGGCGCTCGCCAATCGGACATTTCAATGTATGACTGGGCTTGCGGAAGGCGATGGCGGATGAGTCTGCGTCTCTCAGAGTCAATTCGGGTGAGCTCTGTTCCGTACGAATCCCGGCCATGGTCTCGTGACAATTGGCATTCGGGGAATGGGACAGCTCTGCCCGAGATCTAGTCCGGGACCTTTGGATAGGTAGGCTGCTTCTCCTGAGGCATCAACAGGTGCTTTCCTCCACTGCGGAGGACTCCAGGTCCGGTCGCAGCCCGACTTGGGAGGCCGGCGGTAGCCGTCTCCGCACCACGACTCCCGTCCAGGTCTGCCCGGCGCCGGCGGATCGCACATGGCGGCCACAGTTGTGTCATCTCGTGATTGATCACGTGGAGCCTGCCATTTGCGGGTATGCTACTGCAGTGTGGTCGTACCTAAGGTAGGCAATGGAATTTCCTTGCCTCGGCCTGGCGCAGCCGCTAGATGACGGATCTCAAGCCACCTCCACATTCTGTCCGCGTGGCCTCCACAGTTTGCTTACCGCGTAGGTGCCCAGGAGTTTTGGCATTCCCTCTGTTGGAGTCTGTCCAATCCGAGGCGCCCGTCTCTTCTCCGCCTCCACACTCACCTCCGCACCCCTCGCGGGCCTCTCCGCTTCGCTTCCCCTCCCCCGAATTCCCTCCCCTCATCCACCTTCCCCTCGCCGCCATTCCATTCCCGGTCCTGTCCTGTCCGTTTGTCTGCCTGTCTGTCTGTCCACTGCTGCCGTCTGGGGTTGTCACATCATTTTCTTCTGTTCGGCCTGCGGCACGTGTGGGACGAAAAACAAAAATACCCCGAGCCTCCTCTTGCCCTCCGCCCCAGCCTCCTGTTCCTGTGCCCTTTTTTTCCCACCCTCTGCTCAACATTACCCCGAGCTTCCCAAGCTTCTCCCGAAGTTTGCGTTGCGAATCGCACAAACGCCTGCAACTTCAGCGAATTTGCCGCCCTCGCTGCGCGCGTCATACCCAACCACGCATCTTGCCTTGCCTTGCCTTGCCTTGCACCCGCGCACCCGACGACTGCCTTGCGCTGCGTCGCGTCGCCCATCCGACCCGCGCACCTGAGGATGCAGCACAATGGCGGACACGCTCTCAGCAGCCGGTCACCGCCTGCAGCCAACACCACCAAGTCTCTCCAGAATCTGAACCAGGACCAGAACCAGTCGCAGACCCAATTCCAGACCCAGTCCCTGAACGACCAGGACTCTGACGACGGCAACCAGCTGCATAGCGCTGATGAAAACGATCTCGACCAGGACGATCAGGATGTCACCCGTCTTGGGAAGCGCAAGAGACCCATATCTGTCTCGTAAGTCATTCACTGTTCTGTTCCGTTCCATTCCCCTTACCCGTCCACTTACTTCTCCTTCCGTCCTGTCTCCATTCTATCCCTATCCCAATCCCGTCACTGCCCAACAACAACCTTGCTTAGGTTGACCGTCCCGTACTCGCTCTGCTCCGTCCTTCCTGCCCTACCTTTACTGTGCTTTGTCTTTGTTTAAACCAAGTCAGAGCCTTGCCCGTTTTCTGGATACCTGCCTCGCCTCTCTGTCTGATATCCCCCCCCCCACACCTCGCCGCCTCATTCCTGCTCTTACCCGCCTGCTTGTCTCTGATATGCCCCTTGTGCTCTGCCGTCCCCGTCTTCCCCATGTCACCGTCTCCAGAGCATGTGCCTTCCGAGCAAAATACCGAAGCTAACAACCCAATTCCAAGGTGCGAGCTGTGTAAGCAAAGAAAGGTACCGTTGCGTCCACTTCAGCTTCCTTTTCCGCTCCCCTCCATTTCCCCCTTACCCACCTCCACAGTTGCTGTCCCCAGTTTCTCCTCGATCCTCCGTCGTGGTACCTTCATTACCACGGTAGTGTTGGCAAGCTCAAAGCGTACACCGCGTTGTTCATTTTGATTTGCGGCCTTATAGGCATCCGTTGGAAGACGCAAGGGCGCTGCAGCTGACCGACCTCGGCTTTACAGGTAAAATGCGACCGTGGCCAGCCTTCCTGCGGCTGGTGTAGTCGCAATGGTGCTCTTTGCGAATACAAGGAGCGTAAGAAGCCTGGACTTCGCGCAGGCTACGGCCGGGAACTTGAGCAACGCCTGGATAAGCTCGAGGAAATACTCAGAGCGCATGCCGAGATCCTTCAGGCAACTCTGACTTCCAGCCAACACAATGGCACGGCGCCAAGTATACGAAACAGCAACCCAAGTCTACCCAGTGACCACGGCACTCCACGAGAAGCCGCGAATTTGTTTCGCCCGTCAGAGTCGATCAGGACGCCACAGGCTGAGACTGCCCTCTTCTTGCAAAAGCCGTCCACTTATCCGCCCTCAACGCAGTCTATGGAGTTTGGCATGCCTCCCCCGACGCCTTCAATGCATGAATTTCAGGGGCAGATGCCCATGAGCAGTATGCCCGCACCTCCGAGCCATGTGGCTGCCATGTCCCACCCAAGCAGTGCGGCTCAAGAGTACTACGGCACGAACCAGACGCAACTCCACTCGCCTGACGTTCCAATGGCCCAGAGTCAGACCTCAACTACACCAGATCAAGAGCTTCCACCTTACGACTTGCTCTATGCCCTGGTAGACCTATATTTCAAGCACATCAACACATGGTGCCCGATTCTGCACAGGAAAACGACCCTTGATTCTCTATTCGGACCCTCCACTCTTGAAGAGACCGATCGCATCCTTCTCCACGCCATCGTAGCCACCACCCTGCGCTACTCAACCGATTCGAGACTCACGGAGGACAGCCGGCAGCACTATCATTCCATATCCAAACAAAGAGTCTTGCTGTATGGCATGGAAAATTCTTCGGTTAAGGCTCTCCAAGCGTTGGTGATTCTGGCCCTCGATCTAGTAGGGAGCAGCAATGGCCCGCCAGGGTGGAATATCATGGCTTTGATCACAAGATCGGTCGTGCAACTGGGTTTGGCTGTTGAGAGCACATCCTTCTCAGTCTCGCCCAACTTTACATCAATTTATACATTGAGGGCCATGATTCTCCCGGAGCCAAAGGACTTCATCGAAGAAGAGTCACGACGGCGGCTATTCTGGATGATATATCTTCTGGACCGCTATGCCACATTGGCAACCGCCTTCGAGTTCGCACTTGATGATAAAGAAATCGACCGCACATTGCCCTGCAGAGATGATTTGTGGATCAAGAACCAAAAGGTCGAGACGCGGTGGTTTCGTACGCAAGACCATCCTGAGGATACGAACCCCGAGTATGACATCAACAAGCCGGAGAATCTCGGTGCTTTCTCGTATTACATTGAGATCTTGGCCATCCTCTCCAAGATCCACAAGTTCTTGAAGCAGCCTGTGGATATCAGTGCGTTGAGCGATGTTGAGCAGTGGCAAATGCGGTACAAGGAGTTGGACAACATGCTCACATCGTGGAAATTTGGTCTCCCCGGTGAATACGGCAATATGGCGAAATTGTTCCAGCCTGGCAATAAGACGCTCAACTGTGGCTGGGTCATGCTACACGCCACGTACCACACAGCAGTCATCAGACTGCACTCGTCAGCGGCATATCCAACGACCCGGTCTCCTATATTCACCCCTTCTTACAGTGCTTCACAGAGATGCCACGGCGCAGTCGAGAACATAGCCGCACTAGGCGAATTCGTCGTGAACAATGGCCTGCTGGCGAAGCTGGGTCCCCCTTTCGCATTTACACTCTGGGTGGCCTCTCGTTTGCTCTTAGTCCACGGGTCAACCGTAGAACACAAACTCTCACCTCAAATCCAGTTTTTCGTGGAAACCCTTCGCGAGATGGGGAGATATTGGCCAGTGGCAGCGCGCTATTGCGGCCTTCTACAACGCGTCTTGGACGAACACCGCGACAGCGAGCGACAGGGAGACGGCGTCACCCCGAGCTCAGTCAAGATACTAGCCGACATGCGCCGGACGGCTTTTGACCTCGACTTTCTGATTTCGCGGCAGCCTCGCGCGAATGGGGTGCCCAACCACAGCCGCTTACCAAGCGTTACGCCCGCACGAACACCGGCGCCAAATGAGCTCGAGTATTTGGATGTCTTTGACTTTTTCAATGTGCCACGTTTGCCGGTAGGCAATGAGAACATCGCCGGTATCCAGCATGCGGCTGGCGGGCCCAATGGGCAAAATGGAGCATCATCGGGGGTTGATGCAAACAGCGAGAACGGCGGCTCCAGCGGACCAGCTCCTCCGGGCAACGAATTCAACATTACGAATTTTATGGTGGACGCGAACAGCGACTGGCTCTTTAAGCAGGAGGGAGCTAAATTTCTCACATGAATCACACCCGAACATTGGAATTAGGGGGGTGGTTTTCGATTAGCGTGCTGCTGGTTGAGTGCTGTTCTGGCAACGTAACGCATGGCCAGGTAATTATTTTAGTTCTTGCATTAGCCCGATACCTGTCTGTTTTGTGTTTGTAGGTAAGATGGGTTGACTCAATCAAGGGTTGACTATGCAAGTATGTGTGTATGATAATGACGGATCTCACGGTTGTCTCAGACCCTGGGCGACTGGTCTCAGTCCAACAGTTGTTGAGCCACAGCTGTTGAAAATTCGAAGAACACGCATTTGAAGCCGAAGCTTTTGATCGGTTTGAAGTTGTGTTACTAGTATGGAGCGGGCGGATGCTGGGTATTGGAGAACTGCCTACTGAGGATCTGATGGGGTGAGAATCCTATGATACAACAAGGTTGCGCTGAGGCATTTGTCAATAAAATGAAGGGTATATATTCATTATTTGCTTCGTAGCCAACCCAAGTGTCTGCTGAGCATTAGACAGCAAAATATTTCCCAGTCCCCCGTCCGAGCCTGACCGATCGCAACGCGACAGTGACTTATGATCATGCGCCACAAGACCGCTGAAAAGATGCATACAACATGTAGGGTAGCAGGATTTATCAGCCACAGCACACACTTGGCTCCTCAATGCCTGGAGCCTTTGGACCTGGTGCTGTTGGTGCGTCGAGGGTGATGCGGCAGACAAGCCAGTCGCACAGGAACTTGCCCAGGCCGGCTCCGATGATGATTGAGATGATGAGGTATCCATTGTAATACATTGCCAGCAACATGACGATGTAGGCCAGGCCGAAGGTGGCGGCGTGAATTATTGAGCGAATAAATTGTTGCAGGGGGGATGCGCGGAAGACGAGCGTCTGAGGCGCCACGACGGCGGGAGGGTCGCAGCAATTGGTTTCTTTCGGGATGCGAGCTTGCAGCTCAGCAGCGCGTGCTCGGAATTGGCGTTGAATGAGGGCATCGTATTCTTTGCCCAGTCTGCGAAAGACTTCGAGGAAAACAGTGAGGAGACCGACGCCGATACAGCTGGCAGCGAACATGCCGGCATTTTTGATCTGCCACGATTCGGCAAGGAAGCCTGTCAGGGGCAAAGGTCAGCGAGAATTCGTTCAAGGTTGAGATGTCACACAATTGCGAGCATGCTCGTATAAGGTAGGCTAGGCAGTCAGTGCCCATCAGGTAGGTTGGTTATACGCACAAGCGTCAACTGTGTACCAGTTCCACAGCATGGACATCTTGCAGTCCGCCGAGGAACTGCTCATAGAGCTGTGATCCATTATGCCGCGAGGTCTGTGGCTCTATTTCCGTAGCGTGTCGATTCTGAAGTTGCAGGAACTTCAGCCCCAGAAGGTTGCAATGTTCGGTTTCTGAGTGGTGGTAGCAAAGCGCAATTCGATCGGGGACGGTGGCAGCTCATACGACCGGCGCCGCAGGGAGGAGTCGGGGCCGGGGTGGCTTATTATCTATGCGAAGACGGAAGGCTGAAAGGTTGGAGCGCAGGGTGAGCGAGAGGATTAAATTGCCCCGCAACGAGAGGAAAGATGCACGGGCGAGTTCGGCAGCAAGCAGACATGCAGTGGGTTCGGGTGAACCGAACAGTGGGAAACGCGACCAGCAGAAGCTCTGGGTCGCGGGGGAATCGATCCTGGTAAGCTAAGTGGTGCGCAAGTTTCAAGACAGGCGGGAACAAGGGTCCAGATTTGGGACTGGAGAGTTGACGTGCCCTTAGAGAAGTGACTTTATGATTGGTGGCAGAAGAAATCAGAGTTGAGGTGGCAGTGACAGGTGCTTTGCCAAGTCGAATTGCCAAGTTGGGTTGCCACTGGCCATCGTGAGGTGAGCGCGGAGGGGACCCTCTAACTTGCTCACGCTAAGCCGGTTCGGAGGTTAACTGCGTAAGGTACCTCCATATAGTACGGAAAAGGTACCACGAAAAACCGTGGACAGATGCGGGTGGGTACCGTTTCCCGCTGGGCAACCTATTCAAAGTTGACAATTCAAACTGCAATTGAAAAATGTAGCGCGATGCACTTGCTCAAACACCACCATGAGATAATTAGAGCAGAGTGGTAGGGGCAGGAATCTGGCATGGCGCATCTTATTGATGCTATCAAGGTGCAAGAAGAAATGTGAATGCGCTCTGAGCCTCAACTTCTTCTATGGAGAACAAGTGGGCCTTGGAATCGCACCTGTTCAGTGTTCCCGTAGTGTAGTGTCCGTGCCAACCCCACCGCGGCCTCCTTAGTGGATCGACGCCCCCGGCCCGGGCCCGCTTTCCGGCAGAAACTTGCTCAAAGATGCTCACTTCGGACTTGCTCATTCCACGTTTCCTTCACTTCAAGTTCCGTGTTTCTGGATGGGGTCAGCTAACTTCTTGGCTCCCATCTTAAGACCAACAGCGACATATCAGTGCGTCCTGTGGATTCACCTGCTTCACTACGGTCAGTCCCTAGCCGGATATTGCTTCTTCAATGTCTCAGTCCATCCTCCGCTGATGTGATTGATATGGCCTCGAGCCTTGCTCAGCGAGGACGTGGATAAACCCCGCTGTTGCTCTGCGTCAAGGCAGAACCACACGGCTTTCATCCATGGACCTCGCCATGGCCAGGCCCTGTCTCTCCCTTCACCGCGGGCTCCAGCCTGGGTCTGGACCTTAGCCAACTGGCTCATCATAGCTCTCCCATTCTTGATGACACACAAACTTGCTCAAAAAGAAAGTCAACAACCGCCGAAGCGGCCCTAGTATGGGGCATATGACTATCAAGATAACTCCGCTTCTCATCCCGGATCGAAACACCGCGGAGCCGCCCCAAACCGGAAACATACCAAGACCCTAACATTGACTGACCAACCCCATAAACTCTCTCAAATCCCGCCTCGTCCCGTTTTTCCCATGCAGAGAATGCGACGGTACTTACTTAGTACCGTTGCCACATCGTCTCCTGGGCCTTAAGAGAAATGCGTCGCCGGATGTCGCTATCTAGTCCACCGTCATCTCAAAGTCTCTCGTCCCAGAACGACCAACAGCTCCCGTATTAGGTTTTTCCCACGCCACGACCATCATCGGCAATACAGCACAGTCCTCGCTCGATTATCGTCATCCTACTTCCTCACTATCTCGCCATCAAGCCTCCTTTCCTCGGCAATACTTCGCGACGGCAGAACGACACGCGAACGGCCTCGTTCTTTATGCAACCCTACATTGCGCTGCAAGTCAACCTACGTAGACGGCGCTGAGCGCTGACGTCTCGCAAGCTTGCCCCCATTTCAGGCGCCGACCTACCGACAAGCTGGGCATCTCTTACAGAATGGACTATCATCTTAGGAGCCAGTTGGCAGCTCGCCATATCCAGAACCTCAGCGAAGCCTCGTCCTTAGAGCCTCATTGGGGTTATGCAGACCGAGCTGTCCCCTGCACCAACGATGCTGGATCATGCGCATATCTTGATCTTGTTTACGGCTCCCACGACCGGGGTATGTTATACGTTGGTATTCTATGGATCATCATTGGCGGCATTCTTTTGATCTGGACCATTGGAAGACGGGCCATTCCATCCCTCTCCGAGGAAGACGTCCTTCGTGCTGCCCTCCTAGAAGACACACGCGCGAGCAAGAGCTTCGTCCACCGCCTCCGCCAAGCCACCTCTTCTGCGGTCAACCGCTATCTCCTTCCCGACTGTGTCCGACCCATCTTTGGACGCACCACGCGTCTTCAGGTATTAATCCTGACCGTATTGGCTGGTTACCTTCTGGTTTTCTCCTTCGTCGGCATGATCTACACCACTTGGGTAACGCCCGTCAAGAAAATGCCAGGGGTCTACAACACTCGAACTTCTCTCGGCCCCTGGTCTGATCGTCTCGGAATCCTTGCCTACGCTCTCACGCCCTTGACCGTTCTCTTTGCTACCAGAGAGTCGATCCTCTCTCTTCTCACCGGAGTCCCCTACCAGAACTTCAACTTCCTTCACCGCTGGCTAGGATACATCATTGTCATTCAGTCAAGTCTGCACACTATCGCGTGGTTAGTGGTCGAAGTTCGACTGTACCAGCCTCAACCGTCCGTCGCAAATGAGTGGATCTCCCAGCTATACATGATCTGGGGCTGTATCGCCCTGTTCTTCCTCATGGCACTCTACGTCCTAAGTCTGCCTCCGGTTATTCGTCTGACGGGATATGAGTTCTTCCGGAAGTCTCACTATGTTCTTGCAATGCTATACATTGGAGCTTGTATCGGTCACTGGAAGAATCTCGAGTGCTTTATGATTCCATCTCTCGTTCTTTGGTTCCTGGATCGCGCTGCCCGTGGTATCAGAACGGCTCTACTACACCATAACTTCATCGAGGGCAAGGGCATGGGCTTCTCTGCTGCCCAGGCTGCCTTGACGATTTTCCCGGACGCGGAGGACGGCGATGTCGTCCGACTCGACTTCGAACATCCTCATGACGCATGGCACATCGGCCAGCACTTCTATCTGTGTTTCTCCGAAAGCAGTATTTGGCAGTCTCACCCGTTCACTCCTCTTAACGCGCCCCTGACGGTGAACGGAAAGACGAAGCATTCATACATTTTCCGTGCCAAGGGCGGCGAGACCAGAAAGGTGGCCGAGATCGCCGCACGAAAGCTTGCCGCCCTCTCCGGCGACAAGGAACATGCTGCGCCCACGACGCCAGTGATACTGACGGGGCCATACGGAGACCCAATCATTCGAAATATCACCTCGGATGTCAACATTCTCTGCGTCGCTGGTGGTACTGGAGTGACGTACGTTCTTCCGGCTTTGATAAGCCTCAAGAGGCACTCGGGGAATTCTCGGAAGCTCGAGCTTGTCTGGGTCGTAAGACACATGAGCGACGTTGCTTGGATCAAACCCGAACTTGATGCCCTGGAGACCAGTGATGGTCCAAAGGTGGTTATCCGCATCTTTGCAACGCGCGATGCTCGCAGTCAACCCCCGAGCCGATCTAGCAAGGCCATTGAGGCTTCTGAATCTGGATCTACGTCGGAGGACGCAGCTGGTTCCGATGAGAAGCAGGCTCAAGTGTTGTCACGCGTTGTGACGGAGACGACGAGCGGCGAAGCCTCTGGGCATCCCCAGCTAGACACCATTGTTCGGAACTTCGTGGATAATACTGCCTCTGGTAGAACGGCCGTATTTGCCAGTGGCCCTGGTGGCCTGATGTCCGATATGCGTGTTGCGGTCTCGAAGTGCAACTCAGTGAGTAGGGTATGGAGAGGAGAGGAGCGGTATAATGTGACCCTTGTCCATGACGAGCGTATGGAAAGGTGATGATTGACGGTTACGTGCTCGGGGTTCCTGCGGCTTTCATTGTTGTTCAAATTCATCAGTCTTGATACCATTTTTCATAACTAGTAGACTTAGACCGGTGCAATATACCCAAAAGTGTTGGTACAGCACTATTACAAGGCACTTGCTTCGACTTCTTTCATTCATATTCGATCCCTCAGCCAGCACATTCTGTGCGTGTTTCTGGGGATGGCTTACCATGAAGTCGTCTTCCTTTTTCTTTGACGAGGAGTTTAACAGACACTAGACATTACGTACATTTGCATAGGAAGTGGTAGGCATAAACGAGGCGCATCGCGGTCAAGGCATTGGTCACATACAAGCGGTACGGAGAATTTAACGACGTAACTCCATCTATGTCATCTTGAGAATGGTCTTGACTGGATAGTGCCATTGTCGAGAGTGGCATCAATCTGGCTATCTGCACTCAGGCGTTCACAGCATGGCTCAGAGGCCCTTCCAGGTCGGAATCATGGCCGTTCCACAAAGGAACATGCGTATCGTGAAGAACGTGGGCTGACACAATTGTCTGATGATGATCATGCCTCGGACCTGCCCTCCAGCAGGCTTGGGTTCATGTCGATGAACTTCTCCCATCTCGCTCGTTTCTATCTCCATATTCCCTGCCAGAAAGCGAGCTTCGTCATTGCAGGTATCTCATGATCCAGGGACATCACTGTGGTTTGAAGCGGGGTGACCACCCAAACACACCGGATTGTGCGGTGAGTTTGACTCTCAGAACTGTAGCATTGCATGTACTTGGGCCCATCGCTATCACATGCGTTTCTACGAATCTTCCGGTGAGAGTAGTCCGGGAACCTTGGCGTCGAAACTATGCTTGCGAGGGAGGCAAAGGCCTCCTATTCCGGGGAGATAATCCGTGCGAAGATATCAAGGTTCCGGCAGCACACATCTAACGGTGGTGTTCCATCGCTCCAACGCGTTTGACCATGGATGACATGGCAGTCTATCAGAGACACTCGTAGTGATCCATTAGAATACTCCCGACTGCTCTATGAGCGCAGTGCTGCGTCAAACCAGAAACGGGGAGGGCGCGCTGGGAGACTATGAGTTTGCGCGATAGGTACCGGTGGGCTTCCAATTGAATATGTTACGCTATACTACCTCTGTGCAAGGGTCAGTGTGCACATAAGAGGGGGCTTATTCCATGTGTTGAAAGCCTTCACATGTTTTAAATCCCCATCTGCGTCCCACATGTCTTCTTCTCCCAAGGGAACAGGCGCACGCTGGATATCGTAGTGCCACAGCAAGTTCGCGAGTATCAGCCTGAGCTCCAGGTAGCTCAGATGTCTGCCTATGCATCCTCGTGGGCCGAGAGAAAATGGCTGACTGGATTCCTTGTTCTCACTAGCAAAAGCAGACTCTATCCATCTCTCCGGAACGAAGTCATTGGGGCGGGAGAAGTTGTAGGGCGAGTGAGTCGCTGCCCAGCTGTATACAGATACCGTAGTTCCGCCAGGAAGGAACTGGTTGGCAACGGTGTCGCCGTGCTCCGGCACAGTACGCGTGAGACCCGTCGGCACAGGTGGAAAGATGCGCAACGCCTCGTCAATACACGCATTCATGTAAGGAAGTTTCTGAAGATCCAGGAACTTCATGTCTTCGGCAGATGCAAAACTGGATCGTATCTCTTCCGTGAGTCTCTTATACACGTGTGGGGTGCGCATAAGCCACATCGTCAGGCCCGAGAGAAGAGAAGCTGTGGTCTCGGAACCAGCAACTATGAACAGGGCGCTGTTGAGGATGATCTCGTCCTGGCTGACTCCGCCCTTTTCGTTCTGGCGGAGAATGTAATATAGAAAATCTCGGTGCTCTCTCCGGAGGCCCTCGTCAATTCGCCTGCCATTATTGTCAGCAGTTATAGTGGCAGGTGTCTGGGAAATTCCTTACTTGAGGCACTTTTCTCTGCTCAGCTCCAAGTGGCGGAACCTTTTCTCTCTGAGATCACTTGGAATGAGATTAACAAGCACCTTCTGCAGAAGACTTCCGGTCTTGAACATTCGCCTCGTAGCCTGCTCGTACGCCCCAGCCTTGATGGTCTGTGTGATGAGGGATACCCATGAATGGAAGACACCGTCTTTGAGACACCCGAACGGTTCGCCGAAAGCCATGTCACCTATGATATCGAACGTTGTGAAGTCTTGAACGCAGGTGATTAGACGGATTTTTCCATGGAATCAATCGATGAAAACCCACTGAACCAGTCGCAAATATTGATCGCCGTGTGGCTGTCAGAGAACGGTCTCAGCTTATCAACGAAGAGATTTACATAGCCGCGGATGATGCTCTCTTGCTCCAGTAATGCCTTCTGGCTAAAGGCGTGCGAGAGCGCTCGCCTTTGGCGGGTATGGTTTGCATCATCAGCCATGGTCAATGTTGTAGATCCCGGTATGTCCTGCACGGATCCGACGCTGTGGAATTGATTAGCGCACGCGTCGGGTGTCAGCCTTTCCAGCATATGTCAACGTCAGGTATCTCACTGGATAGCTACCGAATGTTAGTTCTCCAATTTCCTAGGTTCTGGACGAATGTGGTGCCTCAACTTGACGTACGGTCTTTATGGAATTGGGAGTGCCCTTGGCGGTGGCCATATATGTCCTTCCATGCTTGTGGCTCCGTGAAGGAAAGCTCATTTGGCATAATTCGGACGATTGGGCCTATCAATTGTCAAGACTGATTCCCATGATCATGCAGGTAACTGACCATATTTCAGATGCAGCTGGTGGACATCAAATGGCCACCGTCCTCGGAAAAGGCCCCAGATGCTGTATACCTATATCCGGATCAATCTGAAGTGTCAAGACTGTGTTTGAGACTACCTACTGGTGAGATTCTCGCCAACAAGGGCCCGGGATATCTAGCAAGAGGGTGGATGAAGACATTGTATATGCATGCCCAAGCAGTATACAAAATGACCTGCCAACATCAGGGGTCGGCGACAACGTGAGATAGATGACTGCTTACGATGGAGATGGCAGTACAGGAGGCCCAAGTCAGTCCTGGGAGGATTTCCATAGTGTGGATTGCAGAATAACGTTCAAGCACTATTCAATCGCTGATGTATGCTATGAGAAGGGGATTATCTCAATTCAACCGGGATTGTGCGAAAACGGAGATGGTGCCCATAAGAGCTAACAAAGAAACGTCATTTCAAATCTGTAGACAATTTTAACATTGCAGCGTCTCGAACTCATATATGCTCAACGGATATCATCAGGCAGTGGGCGATCAGAGCCGACTAATTAAAACTAGACCTGGGTGTAGATGGGAAGGGAAATACTTATCCGGCGTGGAACCTAGATCGTGCTAGATTTATATGATAAATTACTAGACCCTATAGACGCTAAAGGGGGTGTATAGAGGTAAACTATACGTAATATAACTAATTAGTATAGCTATAGTTAGCTTTATATAGTAGCTTTTATAAGCTTTAATATTATATTAATATTTATAATATAGCTTTTATATAATAGATACTATTATTTAAAGATATTTACTTATATATTTAATAGATTATAGAATTTAATATAAATACTTTATTATTTATTCTTAATAAAGAAACTCTTATATAACGTTAAATTATACCTTAGTTAAATAAATAAATAAAATAATAATAATGTTAGCTATATAATAAAAAGCTATACAACATATTAAGATAGATATAATAAATTTAATAATTATAAAGCTTAAGAAATTTTTAAGCTTTCATAGCTTAATATTTATATTAAATATAAATAACTCTTTATTTAATATTAATAGTTTAGCTAACTTATATAAGTATCTATTATAGCTTATACTATATTATCTTTACTATACTTTAACCTTAATAATAGCATCTTAACTTATATTTAGTTTAATAAAAAAAAAAATATTAATATAACTAGCTATTAATAGCTTCTAACTGCTTACTATAAGTTTAACTTAAAACTTATATTATAATAACTTCTTATTTACCTTTTTAGCTAATAACTTATAAGTTATATAATTCTTTAGCTCCATTTTTACCTATATATATAGTTATATATACTATCTATTGGATAATTCTATTACTTTTAATATTGCTTTAATAGTAACTTTATAGTTTTAATTTAGTTTAACTACTATAAACTTTTTCTAACTTTTTAACTTTTCTCTTAAGTTTTATATATACTTTTTATTACCTTAGCTCTTAAGTTTATAGTTATAATGCAACCCCCCTATAAAAAGACTATAGTAAAATTCACTCTATATATAGGTATAATTCTAGAAATACTATATAAGTATTTTAACCTATACTCTTTACTAATGAAGAAAAATAGTATAGAAACCTAATATATTCTTACTAATAAGTAAACCTTTTAAATATTATAAAGTTAAATATATACTTTAGCTAAATAGACTAATAAAATAGTAATAGTACTAGCTATAACTAAGTAAATATTCTCTTCATATAAATAAAAATATAATTTTCTATAAGTTCTTTTATAGAATTTCTATTTCTTTACATATCTTAACTTTTATATTTTAGAAATATTACTTTATTATTACTTATAAGATCTTTTCTATTACTTATATACTAATTTATTCTCTTTGTATTTTTTCTATTTTTACTTTTTTATGAGTTTTTTTCTTTTTCTTAAGTTTTGAATTTTTATATTATAATATTATATTTATATAATAATAAGCTCTAGGTACATAAATTATTTAACTATTATAAAGTAGTTATAAATATATTACAAAACTAAAAATACTTAATAAGTTTATTAAAATAATAAAGCTAATAAACTTATTAATAAGGAGAATTAGTTATTAATTAAGATTTTATCTTCTTAGGATAAAAATTACAATAAGTATTATTAAGTATATAGTTATAATACAGCCCCTCTATAAAAAGACTATAGCAAAATTCACCTTATATATAGGCATAATTCTAGAAACACTATATAAGCACTTTAACTTATACCCTCTACTAATTAAGGAAAACAGTATAAAAACCTTATATATTCCTACTAGTAGGTAAACCCTTATATAAAGTTAAATGCACGCCCTAGCTAAATAGACTAGCAGAATAGTAATAACGCTAGCTATATAGCATAAAGCTAGTAGTAGTAGCATTATATATAGTAAGGCTAATTATATTAAGGCTAAAGAGGTTACTAAGGCTCTTATAGCTTAGTAATACTACTAAATAGAGATAACTTCTTAACTAAAGAGGTTATTATAAGAGGTTTTTATAACTAGAAGTATAAAAAGCTCTACTACTATATATAAAGCTTTACGCCTATCTCTCTTCTTCTTCTTCACCTTTAAACTTATATTAATAACTTATTCTTATAACTTATAAAAAACCTTTATAATATTAGTACCTAACCCTATATATAGATACTTTAAGCTTAGTATACTTATTAATATAAATAACGTATAAAAGCTTACTATAGAGTTTAATATTAATTAAATTAATAAAACTTACTTTTTCCTTATATAATCTAAGATATATAGAGAGCATATAGTTGGAATAACGCTTAAGAGAGCTCTTATTAATACCCCTATAGAAGACCTTATAACATATAACTTAATTAATAGTAAGTATATAAACTTAGTAGTAGAAGTAGGTAAAGTACTTGTGCACTTTATAGAGTAGCCCTTCTTTAAATAGGCCCTCTATAATACTAAGGTAGAGGTAGGCCTCTAAGGATTAATAAGTATAGCTTATACTGAATAGAGAGAGTATGACTAATAATAGTATAGCTACTATGAAGGTATTAGCTAGCCTAATTAAATAAGAAGACAATAATAGTAATAACTTACTTCTAAAGAAGCTATTATAGTAGATAGTAAAGTAGTAATAGAGATAATATTAGCAGTATAAGTAATATATAAGAGAGAGGATAGGTTGATAGTTTAGTAGTCTATAGTAATTAAGTAATTAAGTAATTATAAACTATATTATTACTAAAGTAAAGTTGAAGATAGTGAAGTTATTAACTAATATGTATATATAAGTGCAGCTGAGGTTAGGAGAGGTGGTTAGAGACTTAGGAGGTTATTAGGCTAGTTTACAATTATATAACTAAAGGCTATATATATTGTTAGGAGGTGTAGAGTTAGAAGCTCTGTTGCTTTAAGTAGGTCAAAATCATAGTGAACAGCTAGAGGCCTGCTCTATTAATACTTTATAGATTTTATATTAATCTTTAATAAGTTTTATTATTTCTTAAAGAATAATTTAAAAAATACTAAAAGTATTAATAATAAACTTAAAATCTTAATTAAAATCTAAATAGAGATATAAGCTACTTTTTAATTTAATAGTTATAATTAAAAACTAATTACTATTTTTATAAGTTTTAATAAAGATAATAAAGTTTAATGTTTTTTGAATATTTTTAATTTGTTTTTTTTTCTTTGATAATAAAATTATAAGTTAATTTAATATATTTAGCATTAAAAAAGTAATTTCTCTAAAACAATTTTAAAATATTATAGAAGTTAAAAACATATTTTTCTTGAATTTTTTAAATTTTTTTATATTGTTAGTAATTATTACTAGCTTTTTTAAAATTTATTATTTTACTATTGAATTAATATTATATTTATAATATTTGTATTTTTATGTGTTTATTTAAGTATAGAATAGTTTTTGATAGCTTTAAGTTTTAATGGATTTAAAAAATTTATAGATTAATTAAACCTTTAATAAACTTGATTATATTAAATATAATATTAAGGAAACTATTTTTAAGATAAATGAAGAAATATACTAGCTTTTCTAATTATGATATTAACTATATTAATGATATTTATATCTAAATATTAGTTTAAAACCGAAAGGCTTTTACTTTTTAAAAGTTTAAATATATTACTAATTTATTTTATTATTTTAGATTTAATTAACAAAGTTTTATAACAGAAATAAATATAAATTAGAAAGTCTTTATAAAGTTTTTTAATATTACTTATCTTTTAAATACTTGTTTAAAGTTTATAAATAAAATGAAAATAAAAAGAACTTAAGAAAGAGGAAAAAGTAATAAATATTTCATAATTTCTAAATATTATAAAAAGAAAGTAATTATATAAATAGTTATAAAATAAACTAAATAGCTTTATATTATAGTTTATATAAATTATAATAACTAGATATTTTAGATAAAACAATGTCAAAAAATAAGTTCATAATAAATAAAAGAAAGTTAATTATAATATTAAGAATTTTTATTGAGAATTAACAAAGGTAAATAAAAAAAGAAAATATATAGTTTTTAGAATATATAAATAATAATTAAGCTTAATCAAAATACTATAGTTAATTATAAAAATATTTATTAACATAAAGTAATCATTATATATATAAATATATAAAGATATTTAATAAGAAGTTAATACGTTAAGATATTTCTTTTTATAGATATTATTAAAATAAGTTTAAGATTAATAATGATTATTCTTTCTAAAGATATAGTCTTTAAATAAAAAAAGGCTAATTAAGTTTAAAAAGTAGTTTCTTCAATACATAATCTATAACTATATATAATTTAAATAATGAATAAAGCTTTAAAAATAAAATTTAATACTTTTAAAAGAATAGTAAATAAAAAAAGAAACGTAATTAGAGTAATTTAGTAATTAATAAGAGGTTAAATATAGTTATTACAGGTTTAGTTAAGCTTATAATAGTATATTTTAAAAGAAAACGTATTAATAATATATATAGTTATAAAAGAATTAAGGTTTTTTAAAATCTGTTTATAAGATATTTAAAACTATAAACTTCTTTTTATAGATAGTAACGTTTTAGTTAGTATATTTACTTTACTTTTACTATTAATATTGAAATAAATATAAATTATTTAAACTAACTAATTAATTTTAAATTTATAGAATAAAGTTTCTAAGTTACTTCTTTTTGTTTTACTAATAGATTATTATTATAAATAAGCTTTTTAGTTATTATAACTATTATTTTAATATTAATTATCTCTTCTATAAAAAATATATAAAAGTATATTTCTTTTATTTAGCTAAATCTTCTCCTTCTTCTTTTTAGAACATTAACTCTTATATTTCTTAATTTAACTGACTTTGTATAGTAACTGTTAAACCTTTCTAAGTTATATAGTATAACGTAGTTGATAAGCGAAGCGATCAGACAAGCGAAGCGATCACCCGACCGCAACACACCTATCTCCTACATTTACATCTACATTACGCTACACACAACCATGTCATCAGCTAATAAAGAAGCTCAATTAAACTTAGCTACCTAAGCAATCAAACCAAGCAATAATCTTA